>NC_044554.1:57968175-58268175 GCF_007565055.1 Rhinopithecus roxellana | reverse complement strand
CTTAGAGAAAACATTTCCAGAAATCACTCCAATGTCTTTAAAAACACACAAAATAAAACCTGTCTTTCTCCACTGCAGTTTAACTGTGGCAATGAGTTGCAGACAATCACCAACATTGAAACTTAATTTAGCTTTTTTTCTCTCCTCACCAATTATAAAAAGTCTCTTTTTAGTTCTTCATGCAGGAGCTATTTTATTTCTTTTCTGGCTTCTAACAGGAAAACAGTTTCTAGCAGAGCTGCTCCTGAGGTATTGAAAGTGATGTTTGTGTCATGCGGATCAACCCTTCCCAAACATTAGTGCGCCTGCAAATCACCTGGGAGAATTAATTCCATGAGAATGCAGAATCTGATTCCATGAGGTCCACGTTGTCCGTGAACCAAACTTTCAGTAGTGAGGAGTCTAGAAGACGTCCATGTTATAGAAATTGAACCCAGGAAAGGATTTGGGGCTTCTGAAGCTAACAAAAGCACGTTACACCCAGCCTGAGGAAATAGTAGCTACACCCAGCTCTTGTTGCTATTCTGGAACCAAATAATGCAAAATATGCTCAAGACACATCTCAGTCCTTGCTCACTTGACTTTCTGAGTGTCTCTCTGCCACAGGGGCCTGTCACTTGAATTCCCATCCCCCACCTCATCCCCATGTGTTATTCCACTGGATATGCCAAGTATCTAGATTTCCAAAACTCAAATGATCACATTTGGCCAGAGCCTTTCTTTTGAGTATGCTAATGTTATCTGTGTATGAAGCACACAAACTCTTTCAGGATACGTGGCTACCTATTAATCCTTCAGCACAGATGTTCTCCATGGTAACATTCTGACCTATAAGATCTAATGCCTTTCCCGGGGGACTCAGAATCCCATGAGTTTGGGTTAAATCTGCCATAACATCTAAAAAAAAAATGTAAAGGCTCTATGAAATTACTTTATTTATTCATTTCCCAGAAAGAGAAAATAATTTTCAGTTGAACTCAAATCGTCATTATTACATTGACAATGTTTCTAAGGTTTTCCATAAAGAATATAAGCCTGCCATCCACTGTAGCCTTTGCCAATAAAGGCAGAGCTTGAAAAACAGGGAATTTTTTTTCTATTAGACATATATCGTCTTACAAATCTACTTTTAAACACTTTTGGGACCAGTAAATCAGATATAATACATTTGGGGAGAATGGAAATTTTTCTGACTGCAACATAGGAGAAATGAGTTAAAAGGAATGTCTCCATGCGTAGTGCTCCACAGACCGTGAGCTCCTGCTCAGAATTTGTTTCATGGTTATCCCTAAAATGGGTTTCCCTCACATTTGGAGCCACAGATAATTCTTAACCAGAACATAAACTCCAGTGTCTGGGTTTTGGGGCTAAGTCTGACAATGGTAGGCCAAAATGAGAATATATTTTGTTTCCTCCTTCCTGTCCAATGAATACTGATGTATTCTTGGGCAAGGACAGCCATCAGGGAGTCACAGTGAAGGTGTCATTCAAGCCATGAGCTTGCTCCTTTTTTCTGAAGCCTCTCATGACCCATGAGGAGCCAAGAGGGAAATGACAGGATGAAAAATTCAGAAGGAATCCTCTGGTCCAACCACATTTTTTCACGTTCGTGGTACCAGCATCCCAGAGCAGTCAGGTGATTTGTCCAAGTAACACAACTACTTTGTTGTCAGCACTGGAGCCAAAAGTCAGGTTTCTTGATTTACAGACAAAGCTCTTGGAGAGAATGGCAAAGTACAGCCCCCATTTTCAGTGTGTCTAAGGGACATCCTAGGTATATACCCCATGGTGAAAGACTGAAGTCTTAACTAACTAGGACAGCATAGTAGTGAATCCCTAGTAATTAATCAGATACTACCCAAATAAGACAAATGACTTAAAACTTATCAGTAAAGAGCAAAAAACTGTGCTCTGCTTTGTAAAACATGCACTTTAGGCCAAGTGTGGTGGCTCACACCTGTAATCCCAGCACTTTGGGAGGCCGAGGCGGGTCGATCACTTGAGGTCAGGAATTTGAGACCAGCCTGGCCAACATGGTGAAACCCGTTCTCTACTAAAAAGTACAAAAATTAGCTGGGTGTGGTGTTGCATGCCTGTAATCCCAGCTACTCATGATGCGAGGCGGGAGAATCCCTTGAACCCGGGAGGCGGAGGTTGCAGCCAGCCGAGATTGCACCACTGCACTCCAGACTGGGCAACAGAGCAAGACTCTGTCTCTAACAAAAAAAAAAAAAAAATGCACTTTAGGAGTAAATCTTCACAGGGTATCTGAAGAATAGGTGAGAAGAGGTGAGTGATCAGGTCAGGACAGAACCTCCTAGGCCACAGCACCTAAAGTCCTGAGTTCTTACGGCCTACCCTTCCTCTCTGGGTTCCTTTAGAATGCTCATGCTTTGTAACTGTCTTGAAAAGAACCATTGTGAATGCACCTCACCTGTTTTCACGCGCATCTTTTAAGAATGGATGAGATTATATAAGTGAAGTAATTTGAATTCCTTTACCCCCTCCCCCAAAAAAGCTATGTAAATTCATTTTACTTTTAAATAATCTGTCTCATTTACTGTAAGAAACACAAAACCCACAAAATAATGAAAGCTAACACCTGCCCTCCATATATCATCTTCCTGTGTCTCCCACCACAACCACAAAACTACTTCCAGAGAACTAAATTTTTATTGACAATGGAAATCAAGGTAAACCCTAGAATTTTTCCTATTCCATTCTAACTGTAATGGTTTAGATGACTACAGACATGTTCTCAAGGACCCCACATATCTTTGGATCCTCCTGCTAAAGATAGGGTTAGTAAGTGTCCCGTCCTTGGGACATAATTTACTCAGTTGATTAACATACTGGTCTTTGCCAGAATTGGCCTGGCAGATCTAGCTAAACTGAAAGGTTTCCTTTTCTTCCTTTCACATTTGTGTCTTTCTCACAGATTCTCTCTCCATCCAGGAAGAAACCCGTCTAAGCAACGTGGTCATTCTTCCATCAAAGCCACCCTAATAATTGCTCTTCCCAGTGGGAACTGCAAATACCTACTTTTACATGAAGTTCCTACAACGTTATGGTTTCCAAACAATAGTACTACCACTGCTCTTGAAAATAAAAACCCCAGTGAGATCAGGGATGATCTTACCTTCTTAAAATTGTGGTAAAGGTGTTTGTTCACAGGCTAAAGGACCATAGCTCATTCTCTAAGAATTTCACCTGATTCCAACTCTACCACATCTGAGTGGTTTCTTTCTGAGTTTTCTGCCTTCCTAACAATTTTGGGTCTTATTTGATGACACCAACCAAAACCTAATAAGATTTTTCTTGTTCTGTTTCTTCCTGATATGTACTGTTGGTTAGATCAAAGATGAAAAGATTAAAAAGGACAAAGAACCCAAAGAAGTTAAGAGCTTCATGGATCGAAAGAAGGGATTTACAGAAGTTAAGTCGCAGAATGGAGAATTCATGACCCACAAACTTAAACATACTGAGAATACTTTCAGGTAAGAAGTAGCAACTAGTTAATAGTAACTGTGTTCACATGCAAAAAAAATTTTAAAATGTCAGTCTTCCCATCCTGTGCTTCCAGACAGAAACGTGCTAAACAGGCAGCATGCTTTTGTTGTGAGGTCATTAGCCATTGTCTTAGAGATACTCAGTCAGCAGGTCCAGTTCTCATATCACCAACAGAAGACCAGCAGTCACCGCTCAGACAGGGCTTAGTCTGCTTTTCCCATTATTTTGAAAGGCAGATCATGCTTGGCATCCATGTTTTTGTTCACTGACCTTTTGTGAAATGAGTGTATTAGAAAACACCATGACTGGGATTCATATCATTCAATGAATCTCTATATGGTCTGACCACCTTCCTAAGAGACCTTTCTCAGTACCATTTTCAAGAATGCGTTTTCTAGAGGTTGTAAATAAATACTGCATAAGACTAAGATTGTTTTGTGGTGAAATACTTGGGAAACATTGAATTAAGCTAAATTCATCAGATTTCTTTACCACATGACTTTGAGAGCCCTTCATGCTCATTTGCATTGGAAATCTCTAAGAGGGAGTGAGAGGGTATGGACAGACTGCTCTATTTTATACAGTTTGGAAAAACTCTCTTGTATAGCTTGAGCTTTCCCCTCAACATAACCCCCTACCCTATCAAATTGAAAATCTGGGCAACTGATTATCAGACAGATGAGACCAGTATATTGAGGTAAATCCTCATTTCTAAATACAGTCGAATCCTGAGAGCTCTCTACCAGTTTTGTAGAAGAACTTGAGGTGCAGACACTGGGCTGGCTACATGATTCCTGTGCTCCTTCCCCACAAAACACTCCCTCCAACCACTGGGGCCGAATTCCAACCTCTGTTACGTCACTGGTTGCTGTGCCAGATGTGCTGGAGAAGAGTCTTGGGTTCCTGCAATGTGGATTTCCCTGGGCTTGTTCCTTGGCTGCAGCCTTGCCTAGAGACCCTGTTTTTCTGAACACTTCAAATAAGAAAGTCATCAGGCAGGTATGAGGGAGAAATTTGACATGCTCCTCACACCAAAGCCTTTGTAATATTCAAAAGCAGGCAGAGCTACTAGTGATGGACATTTCAATCTCATCCAAGAGGCTAAGGTGGATAAATACTGTTGCCCCAAAACAATTTTTCTATACATAAATTTGAGCAGAAACCTACCCATGTTTATCCAAAGGAGAACCTAAAGCACACAGAAGAAAAGGTGTACGTAAAAGATCTAAATAAAATGATGAAGGTGTAAGAAAGGTAGAATCTATAGATATTACTTGGGATTGCCAAGAGAATAGATGTGAAAATTAAGTTTATTGAACATCCATAGAAAATCTACAAAGCAAGTTGATTCAGGTTGAGTCGAGTCTAAAACTTGCTGAAGTGCCTGTAGTTTAATGTTTTAATGCCCTAGAATAGTGTTAGGTTCATGAAAAGTATTCAATGAATATTACCTAATATTATAATTTTTTAATTAATAGTTTAAAATATGTCTTGTAAGCATAAGGTTCTTTTAAGGTGTAAGTTTTTTGTTAAAAGAAATAACATTGAAAAAAATCTGTCAGTAGAAAAAAGTCTGTTTAACAATTAGCATACTTGCCAACAAGCTTCAGTCAAAGCTCAAATTAATAATTAACATGCCTATTGTGTAGAAATCCAATATATTTACCCAATATAATTTACCCAATATAATTACCCAAAGCTGGGTAATTTGAAGGGAGGAATAGTCACAAGGGATGGTGACAAGTGCTAAGAACCCTTACATGTGACTCTGACCTTAATTTTTCTATTTTGGACAGGAAAAAAAAAATACCTAGGAACAAGCTGCTACCATATTATTTATTTTTGTTTAGCCACCAATGTATGTGAGTTTTAGTTTCAATTAGAAATTCATGCTGATTGAAGCAAAGAAGTACAGTTTTGCTCCATATACATATAAAATGAAGAGACAGGAAGAGAGTATCAGCCTCTATTTAGATAAGTTTAGTACGTACCAGCTTAACTGAAAACAAGCTGTGTTCTTAATGGTCAAAAGCCTAATACTCATCTTGACTTACACCTAAAGAAGCCAAGGACGGCGCGGGAGAAAGAACTTTAGGGAAGAGATTTCCACCTTAAGTGGCACCCTAATGCTGAGGTCGTGCACATAGGCAGAGGTGGTGTGAACAAAACTTTTACTCTTGTTTTGAGCATAGCTGCTTATGTTTGATTTAATTACTGTTCCCTCTGATATTTGCGTTTTCTTGTAACTCACTTGTTTTCTCTAAAACATGACATAAAAATCTCAATTCAATGAGCAGGATATAGCAATGCAAATTATTACCAAGGGTTTTATAGAAAGTGCAAAATGAAGGGTTTTTTGATTTTTTATTTTCAGAAGTGGGAATTAAAAGGTTTTTTCCCGATTATAGAAAAAAAAGTACTCATTATAAAAATGCTGAGAAAATAGAAGAATAAAAATAAGCACTCACCACCCAAAGATAACCACCAGTAACACTTTTTCCAGATATTTATCTATGTGTATACTATTCAAGATAAACGCACACACGTATGTATATTTATATGTAGTATATACATGTGTGTGAGTATACTTATAATTTGACATTGATTCTTGCACTGTGCATAAGAATGTATCATAGCTTGCTTTCTATGCCAATAAATATAAGCCTATAATTAATGATACTAGATTCCACTGGATGGATGTATTATTACTTACTCAGCCAGTCCTTAATGACGGACATATTGATTGTCCAAAATGAAGACTGAGCGACACCTAGTGGAATCCATAGATGTTTCCATAGGCATGTGTTTTGCCGATTCAGTACCTGTACAGTAATATGATGAACACAAAGAGAGAGCAAACTCATTTTTGAAAGGAAAGACCCTAAATTGACTGAGAGAGAAGTCACAGGCCTGTGAACCTAGAAGACCCTGAAAGAGCCTTTGACGACAAGGTTTTGAGGGACCCTTTAACCTTGTTTGAGTTCAAAATAAAAGTTACTTGTAACTGACAAGAGCCTAGACCAATAGTTCTAAATTTTTTAACCTAAGCCCTTAGTAAGAAATACATTTTACCTAATGACCCAGTACACACCTGTATATGTTTTTATAACTGAAACAACTGTGTCAAGAAACGGTAGTTTCTTTTGCTCTATGCAGTGTACTCCGATATTTTCTGTTTCTTTTTTTTTTAATGTTGATTACAAACTACTAAATTGACTTTCCGGTCTGCAGCTTGAAAATTATTGTTCTGGAGGACACAGTATATTCAGAACTACTTCAGTGTTTAAAAAGCATGATATATAATATACATTATAAAATCAATATTGCACAGTGTATTTCTTGAGACCATTTCTTGTTTTATTCTTTCTCTTGTTCCACAGTTAGAAATACTGTGCCATTCTTTAAATGTAGTACGTGATATTAGGGTGTGGTAATTCTTTTGTTTCTTAGACAAAAATGTCAGGAATAGGATATCTACGTTCACATCTAGTTAAGAATGACCTTACTACTTGCTAATAAGTATTTAAATGGCAAAGTTGTATCTCTGCATCTTAAAGACTACTTATAACAAGGGCCTTCAAGCCTAAATTAAGCCACTGAATTCTGCTTAGTGATGCCCCAGGCAAATCCAACTTAGGTGAATTCTGTGTTAGTGAAAATGCTGTATTCCACCAAAGTCCTACTTTGAGTATCAACATGTTTTAAAATTATCAGTGTTCTAACTGTATCATATAGCAAATTTATTAAAGAAACTCAGGGGTCACAGTGGGTGCTAATGATATGTCTCCATCCTTTTATAGATGTGTAAAATACTAAAAATGCCAGTTCTGAAATAAAATTTTACCATAAGGACTCTTGGGATAGCATTGTCTTAAGTCTTAACATGTTCCCA
Organism: Rhinopithecus roxellana; assembly: GCF_007565055.1. Taxonomy (NCBI): domain Eukaryota; kingdom Metazoa; phylum Chordata; class Mammalia; order Primates; family Cercopithecidae; genus Rhinopithecus; species Rhinopithecus roxellana. The sequence goes on along the minus strand of NC_044554.1, from coordinate 58,260,773 downwards.
GTTCTGCAATGAAGTCCCTGTGTATCCTCCTTAATCACAAAATAAAATTCAACATAATTTCAATTCTTATTTATATAAAAACGTACCCATTTTCTTTCTGTTTTATAAGCTGTTCTATCTGATGAAGCATTGCTTCTGCTCAGGCACGGAAGGTAGCTAGACCTAGACTGTAGAAATTCTAGAGACAGAGTTTGGAAAGGTTTCTCTGAGACTCTATCCTGAAGGTTTGAGGTGAGAGGTGGAGAGATAGGCTAACATGTTCTATTTCAGTTTATTCATTGTTTCATAACAAAACGTATTTAATTTCAGGTATAATTATAGTGACAAGAAGAGTACAACTAATAGATAAGCATTAGAATCTGATCATGGCTCAACTGCTTTCTAGCTACCAAAAGTTTGAGTATATTATTCTCTCTCTTACCTGTGATTTCCTTGTTTGTAAGATGGGGATAATAAACCTAACCTGACATCTGCCCAGTTATTGTGACTGTTAAATGAAGTAGTGGATATGAAAAGGGTTTAGAAAGCATAAAGAATGACATGTAAGTAATAACCACATCATACCAAGCTAATTTCATAATTTTAAGTCTGTATAAGGAGTATTCCAGTTGTGTTGGGGTCAAAGAGCACAGAAAATACACAAATTGAAGCCATAGGTCAATGCCATCATGAAGGACTCTCCTGGAGCAGCTCTGTAAGAATAGACATAAATCACTGTGTTTAGCTCTTAATCAAGAGGCAATGGGTAATTTCATCTGCCAGCGATCAGCTGCTAGAGTTAAGCTCAAGACAAAGTTGTGGATAGATGGATTTACTTCAATGCCTCTGCTTAGTTAAGCCACTTTTTCCCATTTGCAGTGCCTGAACCTTTGTGTCTTCCCTCCTGATCCATTACTCCAGGCAGACCCAAGTTAACCAGTAACTTATGGCAAAGGACTAGTAAGGCCACTAGGAGACTTTTGAACTCATTCACAAGTAACGTTTTGCACTACATGCCTTCCTTTCTAATAACAACTAATATTTATACTGTAGATGATATATAAATCATAGTATATCAGTATATCTATCATATTGATATAATACATAATCCCATGCAACTCGCAGAGGTAAATAGAATAAATAGTATTTGCCCCATTTTTCCATGCTGTAGCATGTATCTTTTTTTAAAACTGTGGTAAAAACAAACATAACCTAAAATTTACCATCTTAAGCATTTTTAAATGTACAGTTAAGTAGTGTGAGGCATACAGATCTCCAAAACTCTTTTCATCTTGCAAGACTGAAAGACCACACCCATTAAACAACAACTCTATTTCCTACTACCACCCACGCTCTGCCTCTGGTAACTACAGTTCTATTTCTGTCTCTGTGAATTTGACTACTTTAGATCCCTCATATACATGGAATCACACGGTATTTGTATGATTTCTGTGACTGGCTTATTTCACTTAGCATAGTATCTTCAAGATTTATCCATGTCATAACAGGTAACAAGATCTCCTTCCTTTTTAAGTCTGAATAATATTCCATGGAATGGCTGGCCCACCTTTTATTTATCCACTCCTGCCATGATGGACACTGGGTTGCGTCAATCTCTTGGTCCTTGTAAATGGTGCTGCTATGAACGGGTACACAAGTATCTCTTCAAGACACTGCTTTCCATTCTTCTAGATGTGTATCAGAAGTGGGATTGCTGGATCACGTGGTAGTTCTCTTGTTGATTTTTTGAGGAACCTCCATACTGTTTCCATAGCAGCTGCACAACTTTACAATCCCATTTTGCAGTGCATATTTGTCCCATTTTACAGCTGAGGAAACCAAGCACAAGTGGCAGAGTAGAGGCTCCCATTCAGACTGTGATTCCAGGCAGACCCCTTCCCCAGCCTACCCCTTGGGCTAATGAGAGGCACTGGAGATTTGGTCTGGGATACAAAAGCCGCAGACCGACCTCCCCTTCCTCCAGGGAGACTACAGGCAAAAGCATGTAAACCCTTTTCCATTGCCCCCAAACCATAGCCGCCCTGGAGGGAGGGCCAGCGTGGACACCAAGGAGGCTGAAGGCGCCCCCCAGGTGGAAGCCGGCAAAAGGCTGGAGGAGCTTCGTCGTCGTCGCGGGGAGACCGAGAGCGAAGAGTTTGAGAAGCTCAAACAGAAGCAGCAGGAGGCGGCTTTGGAGCTAGAGGAACTCAAGAAAAAGAGGGAAGAGAGAAGGAAGGTCCTGGAGGAGGAAGAGCAGAGGAGGAAGCAGGAGGAAGCCGATCGAAAACTCAGAGAGGAGGTAAGGCGGGCGCTAAGCGCCCTGAGAACTTTGCACGAGAAAATTCCCTGGTGCCCTGCGGCTGCTCTTTTGAGCATGGGCTCTCAAAAATATTTCTTAAGAATAATAAACTTAACATGTGCTAGTTACGGTTCTAAAACTTGTAGACATATTAATTTGTCCACTGCTTCTAAGAACTCGCTGACGTAGGTACTTATCCCCATTTTACAGATGAGAAAACTGAGGCACAGAGAGTTTTGGGTTTTTTTTGTTGGTTGGTTGTTTTTGTAATTTTCCCAAGGTCTCCCTTGTGTTAACCCATTACCCTTTACTGCCTCTCAAAAAGGAAAAGTTAGAAAGCTAAGAAGGAGGAAAGGTCTGCAAAATAGTTACCAGAATGAAGTTATGTGATACTTCATTTCTAATAGTTGGAGAGTTTTTATAGAGAAGATTTTTTTTAATCTTTTTTTTTTTTTTTAATGAGCAAGTAAGTACATTAGAATGTAAACAGGCAGGGACAGTATCTGCGTTGTTCATTACTGTATACCCAGGACCCCATACCGTGCCTGACATGCAGGACGAACCCCATCATTATAAACAGATGAATTTGTTTTATCTTTTAAGACAGAGCTAAAAACAGCAGATAAAGTTACAAGGAGGAACATTTTGGCTCAGCATATGAAATAATGTTTAACCAACTACAACTTACAGTACTACAGTTTACAAAGTACATTCTTTTCTTTCATCCTGAGTTACGTTGTTCTCATTTTATGGGCAAAGAAACCAGGAATCAAATAGTTTGAGTGACTTATTTGAAGATTTTTGACTAATAAATGGTAGAATCAGTATGGAGACCTTGCTTTTCCAACTCAGAGCCTAGAGCTTTTGAAATAGCGATCTTCCATCATTCAAAATATGAAAGGAAAAAAAAAAAACTTTCAATGGCATTTTGACACGGATCCTATGCAAAATTTTCCGGAACTGTATGGAAAATTTTGATACATTATTTTGAGGTCTCTTTTAACTCCAGCTTTCAATAAGCCAATTACCTTTGGTTGGGAAGTAATCAGGATGATAGAGTTTTGGAGTTTAACACACCCAGGCTTCTTTTTTTTTTTTTTTTTTAAGACGGAGTCTGGCTCTGTCACCCAGGCTGGAGTGCAATGGTGCAATCTCGGAACACACCCAGTCTTCTATCCTAACTCTGCCACTAACAAGCTGGGGCCTTGGGAAATCTGGACTACTCTCTTTTCCTTATCTGTGAAATAATATCTACTTTGCAGGATTCTTCCGATAATTATTAATAGACCATTGTGCTCCCAGTGCCTAGCACATTCTAGGCACTCAAAAATTGGTAGATATCATTATTGCCATCATTGTTATTATGATTATTATTCAGAGGAGGAGAGTATCAGGAAAGGCTGAAGGGAAATCGTGAAGTCTTAGAACTGGATTGGACCTAGGAGATTATTTGGGCTAAACTACGAAACACAGGATCCTTCTACGGCATCCTTTAATAGAAGAACATCTAGTCGCTGCTTGAGAACATGCAGTGATAATGATCTCACAGTTTGAGAACTACCAAAGAGTGCATAAATCTCTCAGAAAATCAAGTTGTACAACTTGATCAGAGCCCTGAATTGTTTGCCTGATAGAGAAGACAGAATATTCTAGACTAGGAATGAAGACACAGAGGAGTTAATGAGACAGTCTGTAAACATTTACGTTTGCACCACTATGGTGCAGTGTCTACAGTATTTCACGTTTGTCAAACCATCTAAAATTATATATTCACCTGAAGCGGGGAGCAACCATAAAATCACCTCTTGTACCATCTGGCAAATATAGTACTGCAGATTTAGATAGCTTTTCACATAAGTCATTTATTTGTCTTCACAACACAACTCTCCTAGGATGTAGGTAGAAGGAATATTCATATTCCTTTTACATATACAGAAGAGTGAGGTCATTGTTAATGACCCACAGGACAGTGGTGATTATGTGTCACCCTATGGGAAATCACCATAATGAGTGTTAGTCTAAGCCAGGGGTGTCCGCTCTTTTGGCTTCCCTGGGTCACATTGGAAGAAGAAGAATTGCCTTGGGTGACACATAAAATACACTAATACTAATGATTGCTGATGAGCTAAAAACAAAACAAAACAAAACAAAAAACAAAGATGTCTCATAATGTTTTAAGAAAGTTTACGAATTCATTGGGCCACATTCAAAGCCATCCTGGGCATCATGTGGTCCCTGGGCTGTGCCTTGGACAAGCCTGGTCTAAGCATTTTACATGTGCTTTCTCACTGAGTCCTCACAAAAGCCCTATAAAATGAGTACTATTGTTATCCCTGTTTTACAGATGAAGAAACTGAGCCACAGAGCAGATAAATAACATAGCCAAGGTCAGGCCACTGGAAAGTAGCACCACCAGAAAGCAAATAAAGGCAGCTCGACTCCAGCTCTCAGGCTAAACCTCTGGTGACCACCTAGAAGGGAAGTGTCCAGCCTGCGGCCTGAGTTTGCTGCCTCTCCTGACTGTGCTCTCTCTCCTACAGCACTCTTCCCTTTGGCTGTGAAGCTGGTACTGATGCCTTGTGATTCGTTCTTTCTCTCTTAGGAAGAGAAGAGGAGGCTAAAGGAAGAAATTGAAAGGCGAAGAGCAGAAGCTGCTGAGAAACGCCAGAAGATGCCAGAAGATGGCTTGTCAGATGACAAGAAACCATTCAAGTGTTTCACTCCTAAAGGTTCATCTCTCAAGGTATTTTTTTCCCCAGAAAACCTCTATTAGAATATGATAGAAACTGGATTTTAGCCCCTTGTTTAGTTATTGATTATTCAGGGCCTTTGCTTCATTTATCTTTTTGCTATCCTTCCATGTTCATCTGTTGAGGCTGCTACAACAAAATACTTTAGACTAGGGCCAGGTGCGGTTTATCATGCCTGTAATCCTAGCACTTTGGGGGGCCAATGTGGGCAGATCACCTGAGGTCAGGAGTTCGAGACCAGCCTGGCCAACATGGTGAAACCCCCCCCCACCAAAAAATTAAAAAATTAGCCAGACGTGGTGGCACGCACCTATAATAATCCCAGTTACTTGGGAGGCTTAGGCAGGAGAATCACTTGAACCCAGGAGGCGGAGTTTGCAGTGAGCCGAGATCATACCACTGCACTCCAGCCTGGGTAACAGAGCAAGACTCTGTCTCAAAATTTATCACTCACAGTTCTGGAGGCTGGGAAGTCAAAGATCAAGGTGCCAGCAGATGTGGTGTCTAGTGAGGGCCTATTCCTCAAAGACGGCACCTTCTCCCTATGTCTTCACATGGTGGAAAGAGAAGGGGAGAAAACAGGCTCCCTTAGGCCTCTTTTATAAGGGCATTAGTCCCATTCACAGGGGCCCCACCCTCATTACCTAGTTACCAACCAAAGGTCTTGCCTCTTGGTACCAACACATCAAGGATTCAGTTTCAACATATAAATGTTGGACCATAGCACCTCCTTTCAGCTGTTTCACAGCTTCTCTTTGTTTACAACATATGGAAAGGAGAGACAGTAGTGAAATTTTTAATCTGTCATTTATTAGATGCTTTGGCATACATTAAAATGACATTCGGTGATTATCTCTGAATTTCACTGATCCACATTCTCCATGTGCCTCATTCCTTTGAGCAATTGAGAATAGAAACATTTAAAATTTATAAAATGGGAAAGTATATTTTAAAAGTTTAAGCTGCTTTTCTTGCTAGCTGTTCATTTTTTCTTTGTCATGATTAAAAGCCAGCTGGAAATGGTACAGGTGCAAATTTTAAAGCAATTATTATGGGAGGAGGTGAAATGTGACTTGGAGAGGGTCCTTTTCCAGGATGGCTTTGGTCCTATGACAGCCTTCATGGAGCACAGCTCCTATTTGATGTAAAACGGAGTGCTGCCAAGACAACAGAGAAGGAGCAGGAATCAGCTGAGTCAGGTAGATGATAGAATAGCTGAGATGTAGGGAAAACACAGTGGGCTCAAGAAAGTGGCATCCTTGATTTATAATCAGTACACCATTATTGCCAGTGGCGGTTTCTTTGAGGATTAACATCATTGAGCATCTAGCACAGTGCCTTACATCATATTGAAGATACTTAAAAATTTTTTAAATGATGAATAAATGAATGAATCTTCAGAGATTGGAACCTTTAACATTTCATTTTCCATCAACCTAGCTAGGTTATAAAGCATCAACAATGGGCAAAGCCATGATAGAATTATACCCAGGTCTGGCCAGGCACAGTGGCTCACACCTGTGATCCCAGCACTTTGGGAGGCTGAGGCAGGTGGATCACCTGAGGTCAGGATTTCTAGACCATCCTGGCCAACCTAGTGAAACCCCATCTCTACTAAAAACACAAAAATTAGCTAGGCATGGTGGTGCACACCTGTAATCCCAGCTATTTGGGAGGCTGAGGCATGAGAACCACTTGAACTTGGGAGGCAGAGGTTACAGTGAGCCGAGATAGTGCCACTGCACTCCAGTCTGTGCAAAAGAATGAGACCCTGTCTCTAAAAAAAGAAAAAAGGAATCATAGCGAGGTCTGGATGGTTAATTATGTACATATGTATAAGGTTATATCAGGTGGCACACCAAAATGACCAAAAGCTGCTTACATTTTAGTTATTACTTGTTCCACAGGAAAATCAGAATTTTTTAATCCCCAAATAGCTTCACTTAGTCTTTTTTTTTTTTTTTGAGATGGAGTCTTGCCCTGTAGCCCAGGCTGGAGTGCAGTGGCACGATCTTGGCTTACTGCAACTTTCGCCTCCCAGGTTCAAGGAATTCTTCTGTCTCAGCCTCCCGAGTAGCTGGGAATGCAGGCGCACGCCACCATGTCCGGCTAATTTTTGTATTTTTAGTAGAGATGGGGGTTTCACCATATTGGCCAGGCTGGTCTCGAACTCCTGACCTCATGATCTGCCCACCTTGGCCTCCCAAAGTGCTTGGATTACAGGTGTGAGCCACCGCACCTGGCTCATTTAGTCTTTATGATGGTCTGGGTCTCAGTCATATTTCTGATACCTCCCAAATAAATTATTTGTACTCGAACCCTTGTCTCAAGATCTGCTTCAGGGAAAATTGAAAGTAAGCCACAGAGGGATTATACATTTAATATCTGATTATTTATGAAATACTTAATGCATGCTATGTCCCATGAGGGAAAGAACAAAGCAAGGTGGCTGCCCTGATGGCACTAATGACTGCCTCAAAGAAACGATTCAATAATTACTAAGGTGACAAAATGCTGATCTCAGAGCAGAGCAAAATGAGTAGAGAAAGGCCTTGTGGAGTAGGCAAGCTTTATTTATAAACACTGAAATTTGAATTTTATGTAATTTTATTGTGATTTTCTAATGTCATGAAATATTCTTCTTCTTTTGATTTTTTTAACCATTTAACAATGTGAAAACCATTCTCAAGGCCAGGTGTGGTGGCTCACACCTGTAATCCCAGCATGTTGGGAGGCCAAGGCAGGTGTATCACCTGAGGTCAGGTGTTTGAAACCAGCCTGGTCAACATGGAGAAACCCCATCTCTACTAAAAATACAAAATTAGCTAGGCAAAGTGGCAGGTGCCTATAATCCCAGCTACTCAGGAGGCTGAGACAGGAGAATCACTTGAATCTGGGAGGCGGAGGTTGCAGTGACCAAGATCGCACCACTGCACTCCAGTCTGGGCAACAGAGCGAGACTCCATCTCAAAAAAAAAAAAAAAAAAAAAAAAACCATTTCAAGTTGGTGGCTGTGTGTGGAAAACACAGGCTGCACTTGGCCCATGGATAAATGGGCCATGGCTTACAGACCCCCGGCTCTAGAAACCAAACCTCCCTGGGCTCAGGCTATCTCTGTACAGCTCTCAGAGTTCAGCCGATTCCCAGTCTAGGTCTTCTGTTCCTGACTCAACAGTAGTCAAAGAAAACCATGCTCTCGACTGGGCAAGGTGACTCATGCCTGTAATCCCAGCACTTTGGAAGGTCAAGGCAGGTGGATCACCTGAGGTCAGGAGTTCGAGACCGGCCTGACCAACATGGAGAAACCCTGTCTCTACTAAAAATACAAAATTAGCTGGGTGCAGTGGCGCATGCCTGTAATCCCAGCTACTTGAGAGACTGAGGCAGAAGACCTGCTTGAACCTGGGAGGCAGAGGTTGCAGTGAGCTGAGATCACGCCACTGTACTCCAGCATGGGCAACAAACGCAAAACTCCATCTCCAAAAACAAAAAAGAAGAAAGAAAAAGAAAACCATGCTCTCTCTTTCTACCTTCTTTAAAATCCCGCTCAAGCCTTCCTTGAACAGTCTTGGTAACATGAAGAAAATAGTAGTCATCTAGACTTCTAAATTCTACTGCAGGTTTTTTTTTTCAGGAGAAACTATAACCCACTCTTCCCGCCTCTTTAATTATTTCCTCTCTACCAAATTTCTCAACTTACTTATTTCTCTGGTCTTTCCCTCAACCAAATGCTGACTTCCCATTTCATCTAGTGTCCCCAGAAAGCCATTTATCTACTCCCTCTGGTGGAGAGGCATTTGTCTGCAATTGATTAAAATAGATGTATAAAAAAGATCTAGAATATTTTAAATTTCTACATAAGAGAGACACATATTTGGGGCAGACAGTCTATGCTTCCCTCCATGTATGTGCCTTGAAGAACCTGCTGTGACTCTAATTTTCAAGCTCAATTTCATATTCTACAACTTAATTGGGATAGCTATTAATGCCCTTGGCCCTGCAGCTTTTATAAGTGGTTACAAGTTAGCATTGTAGAATACCAATGGGAGGAAAAATATTTGCTATTTGACATCAAAATACTGTCAACTAGTATTTTTTTAAAAAATATCTCATGATTTCTATTCCTTGTTTGGGAAACAAGGAATACCTGGTTTTCCATCATTAAATTATGTTAGCAGTGAGTGATTTTCATATGTAATAAAGAATAGATTTTAAGTAAATTCAATTCAAAGATTTTTTTATTTCTATTGCCTTCATTGGTTGGGGGCAGGGTGTGGAGTAATGAGAGCACCAATTTTCTAAAACAAAGTGTGCTTTTATTCGAGTTTTATCGAGACGATACTGCCACCTCTTGGTCTTCAGAAGAACCAATTTCCCTCATTAAACTCCTTAAACAGAACATTTAATATACAAATTCAGTACAAGTTGTTAAATTACATAGGGCCACTAAGTTAGGATATTTTCTAACAGGAGTGCATCAGTAAACCGACAGTGCATCCTGACAAAATGTGTGGAATGCGATGATGAAGTCAAGCTATGTTAGCTATGATAGAAGCAAAAGGAGGAGTAGGAATCTGAGAACCTCGGTGATTTGAATAAATGCCAGGGCTAAGGTTAGAAAGATGATCCCTGAGTCATAAAGATGCTGCAGGTGAGACAAAGAACAATTCTCACCTCCGCTATCCCCTTCTGCGGTGCCTCTGTCCTCCCACCACACTGAATTTTTCTTTATCCTTCAGTCTCACCACGCTGCGTGCCTTATGGCTCTCCAAATCTTTGTACATGTACTTCCTTTGCCAGAAATGCCCTTTCCTGGCTAAGCCATGCACTTCCTTCCTCACTTTCATAAACTCATTTCTGAAACTGTGTAAACCAGAAACTACTAATCTCAGCTCAAATATCAACACTACTGAAAAGCCTTCTCCAACTCCCCCAGATAGTTACTTCTCTTATACACACAGCATTTTTTTCTTTAATATTGTACCTACTGTTAATTTTTAAATATTTTATTTTATATACTGTACTAGTCTTCCCTACTAAATTCTGTGTTCCTTAAAGAGTAAGACCTTGTCAGCCGGGCACAGTGGTTCACGCCTGTAATCCCAGCACTTTGGGAGGCCGAGGTGGGCAGATCACAAGGTGAAGAGTTCGAGACCATCCTGGCCAACATGGTGACCAAAAATTAGCTGAGCGTGGTAGCACGCATCTGCAGTCCCAGCTACTCGAGGCTGAGGCAGAAGAATCACTTGAACCCAGGAGGTGGAGGTTGCAATGAGCCGAGATTCTACCACTGCACTCCAGCCTGGCAACAGAGTGAGACTCTGTCTCAAAAAAAAAAAGATAAGACCTTGTCTATCTTAGTTTACTCAGGTTGCCATAACAAAATACCATAGACTGGATGGATTAAACAATAGAAATGTATTTCTCACAGTCCTGGAGGCTGGAAGTCCAAGATCAAGGTGCGAGCAGATTCAGTTTCTGATGAGAAACTGAATGGCTTGCAGTTTGGCTTGCAGATGGCTGCCTTCTTACTGTGTCTTCACATGGTGGAAGGAGAGCGGGTGCACTCTCTAGTGTCTCTTCTTGTAGTGATAATAATCCTGTAGGATCAGAGTTCCACCGCTGTGATCTCATTTAACCTTAATTACTTCCTTAGAGGCCCCATTTCCAAGTACAATCACATCGGGGGTTAGGGCCTCAACACATGCATTTTAGGGGGACACAATTCAATCAATAGCACTATTTTATTTATTAGTATTCAATTTTATATAGAAGGTACTCAATATATAATTTATTGGCTAATTGGCTAACAGGCTGTCAGGGATAAAAATAGGATGGGTGGATGGACGGACGGACGGATGGGTAATATTTATTAAAAGTGCCAGTGCATTGCATGGTTCTAAACTATTTCACCTTACTCACCTGGGAATCTTTTCTACAGAAATATAATTCTAAGTTTATAATTAAAATCAGAAAAATAAGAGTTACTTTATAGATTTTTTATATATCCCATAAACTCAGCACTACTTATAGTACTTTTTTGCATAAAGGTTTTTAAGTAAGAGTTTGCTTTTGTCTTTGTAGGAAATCATCAGAAAGAATGAAATGCTCTAATATCTATAAAAGTGCTATTCAACTGATATTAGAGAGGAAGCATGTTTTCAAAAGAAAAACTCTGTGATACTTATTAATTGCTCATGAATCCCAGACCAGTCTGGGTCAGAAAGAATCCCTCACATCTTGGAGAATTGTGTGTATCCCCTCAAAATTCATATGTTGAAATCCTAACCTTCAATATGATGGTATTAGGAGGTGGGACTTTTGGAAAACAATTAGGTCATGAGGGTGGAGGCCCCCTTAATGGGATTAGTGCCCTTTTAAGAAGAGACACAGAACCTTACTTGCTCCCTTTCTGTTCTGCGCTATATGAGGACACAGCAGGAAGGTGGCCATCTGCAAACCATGAAGAGAGCTCTCAGCAAACCCCAACCATGCTGGCAACCTAATCTTAGACTTCCCAGTCTCCGGAACTGTGAGAAATGCTTGTTGTTTTAAATCATCCAGTCTATGGTAATTTCTCACGTTAACCGAGACTCACTGAGACAAGGGGCCACTCAAACATAACTAGCCTAGGGCAACTATAATCTAGTAGATTTCTTGGCTGTCCTGAACAGGGAACAAAATGGAACTTTTCAGCATGCCTGTGCTTTGGCATATGCAGTCATAAGCAAAGAAGGTATTTACTCATGGTATTGATAAGTCATTGGTGGCAGAGGATATTTCTAGTCTGGAGTTGGCTGTGGCATGGATTCAACAAATATTTGCTTATGGCCACCATCTAAATTTAAGTGATACAGTTTCAGTAAAATATAATGTTTGATTTAGAGCTTCAGTTGTAGCAAAAAGTTCCTAGCTTTAAAAAAAAAAAAAAAAAAGGCCGAATAGGAACAGCTCCAGTCTCCAACTCCCAGCGCGAGCGACACAGAAGACTGGTGATTTCTGCATTTTCAACTGAGGTACTGGGGTCATCTCACTAGGGAGTGCCGGACAATCGGTGCTGGTCAGCTGCTGCAGCCTGACCAGCGAGAGCTGAAGCAGGGCGAGGCATCGCCTCACCTGGAAGCGCAAGGGGGAAGGGGATCCGTTTTCCTAGCCAGGGGAACTGAGACACACAACACCTGGAAAATCGGGTAACTCCCACCCCAATACTGCGCTGTAAGCATACAGGCACACCAGGAGAATATATCCCAATCCTGGCCGGGAGGGTCCCACGCCCACGAAGCCTCCCTCACTGCTAACACAGCAGTCTGCCGCGATCTATCCGCAAGGCAGCAGCGAGGCTAGGGGAGGGGCGCCCGCCATTGCTGAGGCTTAAGTAGGTAAACAAAGCCGCTGGGAAGCTCGAACTGGGTGGAGCTCACAGCAGCTCAAGGAAGCCTGCCTGTCTCTGTAGTCTCCACCTCTGGGGACAGCACACAGCTGAAGACCAACAGGGGAAGTAGCGGGAGCCGGTGCAGACGCGAACGACTCTGTCTGACAGCTTTGGGGAGAGCCGTGGATCTCCCAACGCGGAGGTTGAGATCTGAGAACGGACAGACTGCCTGCTCAGGTGTGTCTCTGACCCCTGAGTAGCCTAGCTGGGAGAAATCCCCCACTAGGGGCAGTCTGACACCCCACACCTCACAGGGTGGAGTACACCCCTGAGAGGAAACTTCCAAAGGAAGAATCAGACAGGTACACTCGCTGTTCAGCAATATTCTATCTTCGGCAACCTCTGCTGCTGATACCCAGGCAAACAGGGTCTGAAGTGGACCTCAAGCAATCTCCAACAGACCAACAGACAGTCCTTCTGACTGTCAGAAGGAAAACTATCAAACAGGAAGGACACCTATACCAAAACCCCATCAGTACGTCACCACCATCAAAGACCAGAGACAGATAAAACCACAAAGATGGGGAAGAAGCAGGGCAGAAAAGCTGGAAATTCAAAAAATAAGAGCGCATCTCCCCCTGCGAAGGAGCGCAGCCCATCGCCAGCAACGGATCAAAGCTGGTCAGAGAATGACTTGGACGAGAGGAGAGAAGAAGGCTTCAGTCCATCAAACTTATCAGAGCTAAAGGAGGAATTACGTACCCAGCGCAAAGAAACTAAAAATCTTGAAAAAAGAGTGGAAGAATTGACAGCTAGACTAATTAATGCAGAGAAGATCATAAACGAAATGACAGAGATGAAAACCATGACACGAGAAATACGTGACAAATGCACAAGCTTCAGTAACCGACTCGATCAACTGGAAGAAAGAGTATCAGCGATTGAAGATCAAATGAATGAAATGAAGCGAGAAGAGAAACCAAAAGAAAAAAGAAGAAAAAGAAATGAGCAAAGCCTGCAAGAAGTATGGGATTACGTAAAAAGACCAAATCTACGTCTGATTGGGGTGCCTGAAAGTGAGGGGGAAAATGGAACCAAGTTGGAAAACACTCTTCAGGATATCATCCAGGAGAACTTCCCCAACCTAGTAGGGCAGGCCAACATTCAAATTCAGGAAATACAGAGAACGCCACAAAGATACTCCTCCAGAAGAGCAACTCCAAGACACATAATTGCCAGATTCACCAAAGTTGAAATGAAGGAAAAAATCTTAAGGGCAGCCAGAGAGAAAGGTCGGGTAACCCACAAAGGGAAGCCCATCAGACTACCAGCAGATCTCTCGGCAGAAACTCTACAAGCCAGAAGAGAGTGGGGGCCAATATTCAACGTTCTTAAAGAAAAGAATTTTAAACCCAGAATTTCATATCCAGCCAAACTAAGTTTCATAAGTGAAGGAGAAATAAAATCCTTTACAGATAAGCAAATGCTTAGAGATTTTGTCACCACCAGGCCTGCCTTACAAGAGACCCTGAAGGAAGCCCTAAACATGGAAAGGAACAACCGGTACCAGCCATTGCAAAAACATGCCAAAATGTAAAGACCATCGAGGCTAGGAAGAAACTGCATCGACTAACGAGCAAAATAACCAGTTAATATCATAATGGCAGGATCAAGTTCACACATAACAATATTAACCTTAAATGTTAATGGACTAAATGCTCCAATTAAAAGACACAGACTGGCAAACTGGATAAAGAGTCAAGACCCATCAGTCTGCTGTATTCAGGAGACCCATCTCACATGCAGAGACATACATAGGCTCAAAATAAAGGGATGGAGGAAGATCTACCAAGCAAATGGAGAACAAAAAAAAGCAGGGGTTGCAATCCTTGTCTCTGATAAAACAGACTTTAAACCATCAAAGATCAAAAGAGACAAAGAAGGCCATTACATAATGGTAAAGGGATCAATTCAACAGGAAGAGCTAACTCTCCTAAATATATATGCACCCAATACAGGAGCACCCAGATTCATAAAGCAAGTCCTTAGAGACTTACAAAGAGACTAGACTCCCATACAATAATAATGGGAGACTTCAACACTCCGCTGTCAACATTAGACAGATCAACGAGACAGAAAGTTAACAAGAATATCCAGGAATTGAACTCATCTCTGCACCAAGCAGACCTAATAGACATCTATAGAACTCTCCACCCCAAATCAACAGAATATACATTCTTCTCAGCACCACATCGCACTTATTCCAAAATTGACCACATAATTGGAAGTAAAGCACTCCTCAGCAAATGTAAAAGAACAGAAATTATAACAAACTGTCTCTCAGACCACAGTGCAATCAAACTAGAACTCAGGACTAAGAAACTCAATCAAAACCGCTCAACTACATGGAAACTGAACAACCTGCTCCTGAATGACTACTGGGTACATAACGAAATGAAAGCGGAAATAAAGATGTTCTTTGAAACCAATGAGAACAAAGATACAACATACCAGAATCTCTGGGACACATTTAAAGCAGTGTGTAGAGGGAAATTTATAGCACTAAATGCCCACAAGAGAAAGCAGGAAAGATCTAAAATTGACACTCTAACATCACAATTAAAAGAACTAGAGAGGCAAGAGCAAAGACATTCAAAAGCTAGCAGAAGGCAAGAAATAACTAAGATCAGAGCCGAACTGAAGGAGATAGAGACACAAAAAACCCTCCAAAAAATCAATGAATCCAGGAGTTGGTTTTTTGAAAAGATCAACAAAATTGACAGACCACTAGCAAGGCTAACAAAGAAGAAAAGAGAGAGGAATCAAATAGATGCAATAAAAAATGATAAAGGGGATATCACCACTGACCCCACAGAAATACAAACTACCATCAGAGAATACTATAAACGCCTCTACGCAAATCAACTAGGAAATCTAGAAGAAATGGATAAATTCCTGGACACTTACACTCTCCCAAGGCTAAACCAGGAAGAAGTTGAATCCCTGAATAGACCAATAGCAGGCTCTGAAATTGAGGCAACAATTAATAGCCTACCCACCAAAAAAAGTCCAGGACCAGATGGATTCACAGCTGAATTCTACCAGAGGTACAAGGAGGAGCTGGTACCATTCCTTCTGAAACTATTCCAATCAATAGAAAAAGAGGGAATCCTCCCTAACTCATTTTATGAGGCCAACATCATCCTGATACCAAAGCCTGGCAGAGACACATCAAAAAAAGAGAATTTTAGACCAATATCCCTGATGAACATTGATGCAAAAATTCTCAATAAAATACTGGCAAACCGGATTCAGCAGCACATCAAAAAGCTTATCCACCATGATCAAGTGGGCTTCATCCCTGGGATGCAAGGCTGGTTCAACATTCGCAAATCAATAAACGTAATCCAGCATATAAACAGAACCAAAGACAAGAACCACATGATTGTCTCAATAGATGCAGAAAAGGCTTTTGACAAAATTCAACAGCCCTTCATGCTAAAAACGCTCAATAAATTCGGTATTGATGGAACGTACCTCAAAATAATAAGAGCTATTTACGACAAACCCACAGCTAATATCATACTGAATGGGCAAAAACTGGAAAAATTCCCTTTGAAAACTGGCACAAGACAGGGATGCCCTCTCTTACCACTCCTATTCAACATAGTGTTGGAAGTTCTGGCTAGGGCAATCAGGCAAGAGAAATAAATCAAGGGTATCCAGTTAGGAAAAGAAGAAGTCAAATTGTCCCTGTTTGCAGATGACATGATTGTATATTTAGAAAACCCCATCGTCTCAGCCCAAGATCTCCTTAAGCTGATAAGCAACTTCAGCAAAGTCTCAGGATACAAAATTAATGTGCAAAAATCACAAGCATTCTTATACACCAGTAACAGACAAGCAGAGAGCCAAATCAGGAATGAACTTCCATTCACAATTGCTTCAAAGAGAATAAAATACCTAGGAATCCAGCTTACAAGGGATGTAAAGGACCTCTTCAAGGAGAACTACAAACCACTGCTCAGTGAAATCAAAGAGGACACAAACAAATGGAAGAACATACCATGCTCATGGATAGGAAGAATCAATATCGTGAAAATGGCCATACTCCCCAAGGTTATTTATAGATTCAATGCCATCCCCATCAAGCTACCAATGAGTTTCTTCACAGAATTGGAAAAAACTGCTTTAAAGTTCATATGGAACCAAAAAAGGGCCCGCATTGCCAAGACAATCCTAAGTCAAAAGGACAAAGCTGGAGGCGTCACGCTACCTGACTTCAAACTATACTACAAGGCTACAGTAACCAAAACAGCATGGTACTGGTACCAAAACAGAGATATAGATCAATGGAACAGAACAGAGTCCTCAGAAATAATACCACACATCTACAGCCATCTGATCTTTGACAAACCTGAGAGAAACAAGAAATGGGGAAAGGATTCCCTATTTAATAAATGGTGCTGGGAAAATTGGCTAGCCATAAGTAGAAAGCTGAAACTGGATCCTTTCCTTACCCCTTATACGAAGATTAATTCAAGATGGATTAGAGACTTAAATGTTAGACCTAATACCATAAAAACCCTAGAAGAAAATCTAGGTAGTACCATTCAGGACATAGGCATGGGCAAGGACTTCATGTCTAAAACACCAAAAGTAACGGCAGCAAAAGCAAAAATTGATAATGGGATCTAATTAAACTAAAGAGCTTTTGCACAGCAAAAGAAACTACCATCAGAGTGAACAGGCAACCTACAGAATGGGAGAAAATTTTTGCAACCTACTTATCTGACAAAGGGCTAATATCCAGAATCTACAAAGAACTCAAACAAATATACGAGAAAAAAACAAACAACCCCATCAAAAAGTGGGCAAAGGATATGAACAGACATTTCTCAAAAGAAGATATTCATACAGCCAACAGACACATGAAAAAATGCTCATCATCACTCGCCATCAGAGAAATGCAAATCAAAACCACAATGAGATACCATCTCACACCAGTTAGAATGGCAATCATTAAAAAGTCAGGAAACAACAGGTGTTGGAGAGGATGTGGAGAAATAGGAACACTTTTACACTGTTGGTGGGATTGTAAACTAGTTCAACCATTATGGAAAACAGTATGGCAATTCCTCAAGGATCTAGAACTAGATGTACCATATGACCCAGCCATCCCACTACTGGGTATATACCCAAAGGATTATAAATTATTCTACTACAAAGACACATGTACACGTATGTTTATTGCGGCACTATTCACAATAGCAAAGACTTGGAATCAACCCAAATGTCCATCTGTGACAGACTGGATTAAGAAAATGTGGCACATATACACCATGGAATACTATGCAGCCATAAAAAAGGATGAGTTTGCGTCCTTTGTAGGGACATGGATGCAGCTGGAAACCATCATTCTTAGCAAACTATCACAAGAACAGAAAACCAAACACCGCATGTTCTCACTCATAGGTGGGAACTCAACAATGAGATCACTTGGACTCGGGAAGGGGAACATCACGCACTGGGGCCTATCATGGGGAGGGGGGAGGGGGGAGGAGGGAGGGCTTGCATTGGGGAGTTATACAAGATATAAATGATGAATTGATGGGTGCTGACGAGTTGATGGGTGCAGCACACCAACATGGCATAAGTATACATATGTAACAAACCTGCACGTTATGCACATGTACCCTAGAACTTAAAGTATAATAAAAAATAATAATAATAATAATAATTAACTGTAAAAAAAAAAAAAAAAGAATTCATCAAAGACTACTGAACTGCTAAGATTTTTTTTATGTCCACCCCTGTTTCTCTGGGCTTATTTCCTAATTTCACACTTGGGCTAAGAGAGGCTTCGTGGGAAGCCTCAGCCATTACAGATAAGCTGTGCCCCATCCTCATTCTACCTGCATCCCATCTTTTACGTTCCACGGCTAATGAAGTTCAACAATAGGCTTGATCGTTGACCCTTGTCAAGTTAGGAAATCAGGTTAAGCAATAAGGGACTAGTTCACATTTCCTAGTTATTCAATCCTGTTACATAACAAATACATAGTTAAAACATTGTGGGAAAATTTTGTTAAGTCAAATAGCATGGTATGTCTCTAGTAAATACATCCTAAAGGGTAACAGTGTGTATTTTTGAAAAAATTATTTAAGTTTGTTGTTGTTTTGTTTTGAGACAGATGCTCGTTCTGTCACCCAGGCTGGAGTACAGTGGCACAATCTTGGCTCACTGCAATCTCTTCCTCCCAGGTTCAAGCAATTCTCCCATCTCAGCCTCCCAAGTAGCTGGGGCTACAGGCACGTGCCACCACATCCAGTTAATTTTTGTATTTTTTAGTAGAGATAGGGTTTCCCCTTGTTGACCAGGCTGGTCTTGAACTCCTGACCTCAAGTGTTATTTGCCTGCCTCGATCTCTCAAAGTGCTAGGATTATAGTTGTGAGCCTCAGTGCCCTGCCAATTA
Source organism: Rhinopithecus roxellana (assembly GCF_007565055.1). Classification (NCBI taxonomy): domain Eukaryota; kingdom Metazoa; phylum Chordata; class Mammalia; order Primates; family Cercopithecidae; genus Rhinopithecus; species Rhinopithecus roxellana. Next base: position 58,241,896 of record NC_044554.1, on the reverse strand, counting down.
TGTTAGTCTTAAAATTCAATTATTTTGCCACTGATTAATATGGTTTTAGAGGCATTTTTTATTCCATTTCTGTCTGGTCTTTATTTTGCCTTGAAAACTTGATTTTTTTTTTACACATTTTCTCTATCCTGTATCAATCCTACCTTCATTCCCCCAAATCTCACTACCAGATACCTTATATGTAGTTTTGCTTTCTAGCAGATCTATGCACAGTAACTCAAATACCCTTATATGCTCTTTGGTGTGTTTATTGAACAGGTTCAGGGATGATATTGGTCTGGGCTGAGAAACACTGCTTATAAGCTTGAAATATTAATTGGGTTTATTTTCTTTTGCAATTCCTAGATAGAAGAGCGAGCAGAATTTTTGAATAAGTCTGTGCAGAAAAGGTAAATATGGTTGATGGTTCAGTTGAACTGATCAGCTAGCATATGTATGGGAAGATTCTCTCTCATATTTTTATATGTATGTGTTTACTTTTTTAGCAGTGGTGTCAAATCGACCCATCAAGCAGCAGTAGTCTCCAAGATTGACAGCAGACTGGAGCAGTATACCAGTGCAATTGAGGTGAGAATTGTCCTCAGCGTTATGATCCCGCTGAACAGAAATAGATTCTGACTACATAGAAGATCATAAAAACACTTAGGACAATAATCAAGTCCAATAGCCCTAGGAGTGTTGGAAATTTTTTTTTTTTTTTTTTTTTTTTTTTTTTGAGATGGAATCTCACTCTGTTGCCCAGGCTGGAGTGCAGTGGCAAACTCGGCTCACGGCAACCTCCGCCTCCCAGGGTCAAGCAATTCTTCTGCCTCAACGTCCCAAGTAGCTGGGATTACAGGGGCCCACCACCACACTTGGCTAATTTTTGTATTTTTAGTAGAGACAGAGTTTTACTCTGTTGGCCAGGCTGGTCTCGAACTCCTGGCCTCAAGTGATCCACCCGCCTTGGCGTCCCAAAGCCAAATGTGAGCCATCACACCCGGCCACCAATAGTGTTAGAATATTAATGATTTATTACACTTTGAAATTCTAAGTTCTAAGAAATACAGTAATAAAGATAAATTTTAGAAGAGTTTTAAATAAATTACTTTCTACTTTCAGCCTGAATATTGTTTAATGAAAATGGTGTTTTTTTTAACAAATGGGTTTATTGGTATTTTTATATATATATAAATATATATATAAATATAAATAAATATATATAATATAAATATATATAAATATATATATATATAATATATATATAAATACTTTTTTTTTTTTTTTTGAGGCAGAGTTTTACTCTTTTTGCCCAGGCTGGAGTACAATGATGCCATCTCGGCTCACTGCAACCTCCACCTCCTGGATTCAAGCGATTCTCCTGCCTCAGGCTCCTGAGTAGTTGTCATTATAGGTGCCCACCACCACGCTCAGCTAATTTTTTTTTGTTTGTATTTTTAGTAGAGACAGAGTTTTGCCATATTGGCCAGGCTGGTCTCAAACTCCTGACCTCAGGTGATCCGCCCTCCTCAGCCTCCCAAAGTGATGGGATTACAGGCATGAGCCACCGTGCCCGGCCAGTATTTAACTATATTTTTTATACATTCACATGTATATTTTCAATATCCCTAATTCCTTATAAAATATGTTCCCATATGTGGTTTGAATAGGTCTCTCACAATCTTATTTAATCCTGTTTATAAAAACCTTTTATTATCAAATAAAAATAGTAGTATAATATAATATAAAGATGATAGCCAACCCAAGTTTAATCATCATCAATTTCAAACTGATTGTTTTATATTTGAAGGACCACAGTTTTATGTGTCTATCTACTCCACCTTTTTTTCCCCCACCCAACTGACCTGGGGGTTTTATTCTATTTGGAAATGTGTATTTCCCAATACCAAAGCGCCAAGAAGGAAGGTGTCGTTGATCAAGATGTGATCCTGCTTTTTTCTCCTTTGTGTAGACTTTAGTCACTGGTTTTAGCCTCTTGCACATCAGAGCACCTGCTATGAAGTAATTGGATCAGTTTGATTTGATTTTTTCTTCTTCTTTATATTGTAGGGTGGAGATACACATATAATAGTTTACAGATGATATGCGGGAATAAGAAAGAGAGGCATCCGATGATTTATCAAAGGAATAATCAAGTCCTAACACTAAAGATGTGATTTACAAGACTAAATGTCCACTAAAATATAAAACAGATTGCAGATCTTTATTTTCTGTGGTTGAGTTGGTCATAGCACTAATAGGTGTAATGAAACCAAGACTGCAGCTTTAAACTTTGCACAGTCCAATGAGATTGTTCTTTATGCCATGGCCCCTCATAATGGTGCCGCTCATCCTGGCTGTGCCTTCTTGAACATAGGCACAGGCCACAGAGCAGGACTGGAGGAGAAACTCGAGCCATTTGGGGTATGGCCTTCATTACTGCTGGCAGTGTCTTGAATACACTTCTTTCTTACTTACATTCATTCTTTCCTCCTTCCAATATATTTCCCATGCAGGGGTAGCTCAGTTTTTCCATCTTTTAGCACTTTCCTGCCTCAGGACTTTTGCACATGCTGTTACCTCTGCATGGAATGGAGTTTGCTGCTCCTGTTGACTTCGCCACTTTCAAGTCTTCTGTCAGATCTGGTTTAAAATATCACTTCCTCAGAGTAACCTTCGTTGCACCCCCAAACTAAGTATTGCCCCCCGATTGTGTGCCATGCTTTATGGCACATCATTTTTCATAGCACTTAGCACAATGTGAAATAAATACTTGTATAACTAGTTACTATCTTTCCTTTCTATTAAAATATAACCCCACTGCAGCTGACTGTCTTCTTGTTTTTTGTTTGTTTTTTGGTTTTTGTATTTTATTTATTTATTTTGACACGGAGTTTCGCTCTTGTTGCCCAAGCTGGAGTGCAATGGTGCAATCTCGGCTCACTGCAACCTCCGCATTCCAGGTTCAAGCGATTCTCCTGCCTCAGCCTCCCAACTCTCTTGTTTTGAGCACCACTGTATCCCCAGAGCCTAGCAAAGTGCCCTTCATACAGTAGGCATTTATGAAGTATTGTTGAGGCCAGGTGTACTGACTCATGCCTGTAGTCACAGCACTTTGGGAGGCCGAGGCAGGAGGATCCCTTGAGCCCAGGAACTCGAAACCAGCGTGGGCAACATAGAGACTATGCCCGGCTAATTTTTTCATTTTTTTCTCTACAAAATAGAGGCCTATGGTTCCAGCTACTCGGGAAGCTGAAGTGGGAGGATCACTTGAGCCCTGGAGATTGTGACTGTAGTGAGCCTTGATTGTGCCACTGCACTCCAGACTGGGTGACAGAGCAAGACCCTGTCTCAAAAAAAAAAAAAAGTATCTGTTGAATAAACAAAGTAGAATATCAATTTCACAATAAATGGTGTCCAACAAAAAGCATATTTCATTTTTGAAAGATCCTCTGATCTAGCTGTGATGGTTTATTTTGAGGGACATATGTCATCAGGATAAAGTTTTAAAACAGAAATTATCACTCTCATTTTTGGTGAAGGAGTTTACACAATGAATTTTTAAGATGATAATGTTGAGGAAGATAAATTCCCTGTAATTTTATGGGAACAAACTTCCCAGCACCAATCCTAAAAATAACTCACAAATTTCAGGGAACAAAAAGCTCAAAACCTACAAAGCCGGCAGCCTCGGATCTTCCTGTTCCTGCTGAAGGTGTACGCAATATCAAGAGTATGTGGGAGAAAGGGAATGTGTTTTCATCCCCCACTGCAGCAGGCACACCAAATAAGGTAAGCGTCTGATTTTTGTCTTTTAAGTGTAGAGGGGCACATGTTTTTTCATGTTGATTGTGATTTAGGAATCACACTAGTAAATAATAAAAGCAGTGAAGAAGGTGCAATTTGTATTTTGTTTTGCAATGATCACAAAAGCAAGCTCAGAAAGAGTGTGTTCCTGAGGTTGCATGATGTACTAAGCCTCGGCCATCGTACTCCAAATAAAGTGCCTGAGCTGAAACGTCCACCTTTGAAGTTGGAGTGGGGCGAGTTACAAGGGAAAGAAAACCAGATAACATATTCTGTAAATATCAAGTGTTAAGGTTTATGGTTATGTGAAATTATACTTACTGATATTTTGAATTTGCTTTGAAAATTCCTTCCCAGGTATAAAGTTTACTTCATTCTCTAATATTTTGGATGATTGTCCCTTTGTAGGAAACTGCTGGCTTGAAGGTAGGGGTTTCTAGCCGCATCAATGAATGGCTAACTAAAACCCCAGATGGAAACAAGTCACCTGCTCCCAAACCTTCTGTAAGTAACCTTCAGGTTTTTCTGAGTTTCTTTGATCTCCCAGCTTTTATCAGCGGAAGAAAACAAGCAGTTGTTCTGTTTACCTAGGAATGGCAGTGCTCCTGTTCTTTGCTTTCCCTGATGAATAACAAACGGGAAAGTGTTCAGATTTACAGCTATTCTAAGAAGCTGCATCGCAGTTACTCAGAGGGTAAAATGGAACCAAATAATCACCTCTACACCCTAACTGAGAGAAGGAATCAGCTAGAATATTGAGGCAGTTCGAATTTAGACCCTTTACTCGTCTATTTGTTTAGCTTCTATTCTATAGATTCTAGATAGAAGTTTGAAAATGAATGGTCAAATCATTTTGGGTAGTTCTTTGTCAGGAGCACCCCTAAACTTATTCCCAAAAGAATATGTATGTTGCCTATTGGGAACCCATATGTTCCAATTTCCCTAGTTTTTATAACTTGGCACAAAAATGCAGTTATTGGGTAGTTGTTGAAATAATTGGTCTAATTGTGTTGTCAACACCTCCTCAGGAAAGTCTTAAACTGGAAACTAGAAAAACTGGTTATGAATGATGTTTTTGAGAATTTAAAATTTTCTTTATTTATTAAGTGCAGCTATCTTACTAAAAATACATTTCTTTTCACCTTTTCGTTGAATGTATATGACAATTGCCTGGCATTTGTCATTATAATAAGAAAAAGTATCAAGCTCCCCACTGTATATTGCTGAGTTTTCCCTGTTAAGTTTGCTTTTATAGCTTTGTTGGTGCTCAAGGGAGCTGAGAGTCCACTGTCATAATCCTACATTCTAGAGGAAGAAGAAAAACTTTCCAATCCTAGGCCTCTGTGCATTTAATTGCATCCATTGGCTCCATGCCATTTAATTGCATTTGTTGGCTCCATATATAATATCCAAAGTCACTGACTTTTGTCACTTTCCAATTTAAAAAGGAAGAAATGGAAATGTTTGCAAATCCTTCTTGGACACAACTCTTTGAACCATTTAATTAATATACACCCCGAGATTCTTTGCATAAAGGCTCACAGGAGGTATAAACTAATGTCAACCCAATTTACAATTAGAAAATCTTCACACACTGAAAAAAGCAACTTTTCCTCCCCCTCTCAATAGGTACAAGAATGGGGGTTTATAAAAGGATACAGTTGAGGCAAGAAACTAGACCCAAAAGTTATGCGCTCTTTAATGCCTCAAGTTTTCCAAGCATCTCTGGTACCATAAGGGAGTAGAAATTATTTTCAAAAACAAAACAAAGCCATGGCAGTGTATATAAGTTTTGTGGTTCCATACCAGTGATTATTAACCCTTTTTGAATTATGAACCCCTTTAAAACCTAATGAAATTTAAGGACCCTCTCCCCCAAATATACATATAAAAAACAAGGCAGTCAATGGACCTACTGAGGAACTCTCAAGATAGTAAGGAGAGAAAGATATATGTTTCCCTCTTTAATAAGTATGGAATATTTGGAGGAGATGCTAATTTTTGCACGTTTATGATATTTCCAATCTTTCATTTTTGTAGATTATACTCAAAACATTGATCCAGAACTTGCCCCCTATTCTTTTATGGGTACTTGAACTTGTAAACTTAGAAGTTTACCATCATCTGTATGACATCCTAATGAGGTTAAAAATATAAAATTCAGTTATTATTATGATAGGTATAACTGTATCCAGGTTTCCACAGCAAAACAAAACAAAATAAAACAAAACAAAACAAAACATACACCATGTTCTGGGGTTACTGACAGCCTCCTTAAAAAAAAAAAAAAAAAAAAAAAAAACTATTGCAGAGAAATTACAAAATCGGCCGGGCGCGGTGGCTCAAGCCTGTAATCCCAGCACTTTGGGAGGCCGAGACGGGTGGATCGCGAGGTCAGGAGATCGAGACCATCCTGGCTAACACGGTGAAACCCCATCTCTACCAAAAATACAAAAACTAGCCGGGCGAGGTGGCGGGCGCCTGTAGTCCCAGCTACTCAGGAGGCTGAGGCAGGAGAATGGCGTAAACCCAGGAGGCGGAGCTTGCAGTGAGCTGAGATCTGGCCACTGCACTCCAGTCCGGGTGACAGAGCGAGACTCTGCCTCAAAAAAAAAAAAAAAAAAAAAGAAATTACAAAATCATTGCCTGCTTTACCTACTAATTAGTATGTGACTTGCTAGATCACCCCCTAGAGGGTGGAGAAGAAAAGGAAAGAAGAACATGGCAGTTAGTATAGATTTTAGTGACATCCTTCTTCCCATTAGATTTTGTAGACTGGTATGGCTTCCCGAATGAAAAGCAGATGGAAGAAAGTTCTATGAAATCAATGTAAATACACCAGATTGCTACTGGGATGTCCCTTGCTATTTGTGGGTAGAATTTATAAGATTTCAGTATAACTTTGTAACTGCAATTCAATTCTGAGTATGTCTGTTTTAGCTGGTTTGTCTATTCTTTGTGTCTAAACTACATGTTACACAGCAATTAAAAAACTAATTTGTCTTTCTTTTTGTTTAAAAAAAAAAAACCAACAATGTCTTTCTCAGCTGATCTTCTGTTCCTCACTCTTTGGTCTCTGGTTGATTGGAAATCTGCTTCTCCTGCCTTCATTTCTCCCTCTTCTTCCGGAGTGGGTCTTTCTCTAAAATGTAGTCTGGTCAGGTAATTCCATTTATATTTCCCCTTTGATTTAAAATGCCAACTTATAACTCGGATGTTAATATTTTCTTAAAAGGACTCTTTAAACTCTTTAAGTGATCTTGAAAGATTCATCGGCAGGATTTATGGGAAGTGCAATCCATTTTCTTAGGTAGAAGAACATGCATGAGAAGGAAAAATATTTGTCTCATGTGAGTCAAATAAACAAAGTGATAATAGCTGCTTTCCAGAGCTTCCCTCAGCATGTTCCTAATTATAGTTTCCAAAATTTTAAAACAGTCTTCCAGACAGTTTGGCAGCTTCCACCTACGCTGGCAAATGTAGTGGAATTCTACAAAAATAATCTGATTTGTTGCTTAATGGCTCCAAGTTAAATAGGTGTAACTCTCTAATAGAATATCAGGAATTTATGCCACAGAGGAAATTCAGAAACTCAGTAAGGTTTAGGCAAATCTGAAATGCTTCACATGGTATCATTTAACTGTGCATTTTCAGTGTTACAATCTCAATACTATCTATCAGAAATATGTCCATTTAGATCAGTGTCCATGGGTAAATGAATTGCTGTTAGCTTTGCCTTCCTCCTGAGAAAAGGGTTTGCCAAAATAAGCATTACTATTTCAGTAAAACACATTTATTTTCTGCACACTACCTTTTGCCAAGTACTAACATAAGCAAATGCTGGGAGAAAAGTAAATTGAAACAGAAATTTGGTTCCTTATCCAAATGAAATTAATTATGAGGTAGTAAATAAAGACCCTAAGCTATATAACTGTTATCGATCATATTTTAGTGTTTCCATCCCAAGATTTCCACATGTTCTTACACATGTCATCAACTGTCATCTTCTCGCATGGGTTCAATTTGTGATGAATGTTTATATTTGCGGGGTTCTACTGATCCACTTCTGAATTACCCATTTGCCCCTCAGGAGACACAAAATGATTTTAGGGTGAGGGAGGGGCAGCTAGAAAAGGGACTTTGTGGCCAGGCACAGTGGCTCACGCCTGTAATCCCAGCACTTTCAGAGGCTGAGGTGGGCAGATCATGAGGTCAGGAGATTGAGACCATCCTGGCTAACATGGTGAAACCCTGTCTCTACTAAAAATACAAACATTAGCTGAGCATAGGGGCTTGTGCCTGTAATCCCAGCTACTCGGGAGGCTGAGATAGGAGAATTGCTTGAATCCAGGAGTCAGAGGCTGCAGTGAGCCGAGATCATGCCACTGCACTGCAGCCTCGGCGACAGAGCAAGACTGTCTCAAAAAAGAAAAAGAAGAAAGAAAAGTGACTTTGTTTGGGCTACCTGGCAGCGGATCCCAAGATAATGATTCCAGAGCAAGTTGTTTACATGGAGGTGAAGAAAACACTACAGGGTGTGAGGTTGGGAAAAGGCAGCCCACAAAGAAGGTGTTATTAAGCAAGTCCCCACATGGGCTGTTAAACCTTAATCCCACGGAGGAAATCCTGGAAGCCACCAGATAACACATACTTCAGAGTTACCCAAGCTGAGGCGAGAGTGAGCTTGAGAAATAATATTGCACCAACATTCACCAGTCAGCCATTGAGGACTGCTCCTGGAGATTTTATAATAACTCTCTGAACTTTCCAGCCTGCCTCCTGGGCAGGCAAAACGGGCATCTGTACCCAGAGAAAGTCCCTAGGCAGAGAAGTGCCATGTGGGCAGCTGGCAGTCAGGCTGGTGTGCACTAAAGTAGTAAGGGCTGGGGGAAAAGAGGTGAGTACTAACTGAGTTCATCTGTGATTCAGGAAATGTTTACCAAACCCCAAATTAATTATTTTTAAATAACCTATGATCTATTGACTTGTAAGAGTGCAGAAATTTAAAATGAGGCTACATTATTTTAAACATGCTCCTGTTTCACTTTTACTGATCAATAAACAGTAAGTCCTTGGTAAAGGGCAAGGACCCAGAGGCTATAGTTCCAGCCCATTCTCATATCATAAGACATGTCACGGTCTATATAAAATCAAACAACAGCTAACCCCATCTCTACTAAAAATACAAAAAAATTAGCCGGGCATGGTGGCACACACCTGTAATACCAGCTACCCAAGAGGCTGAGGCAGGAGAATCACTTGAAACCCAGTAGACGGAGGTTGCAGTGAGCCAAGATCACACCACTGCACTCCAGCCTGGGCGACAGAGTGAGATTCTGTCTCAAAAAAAAAAAAAATCAAACAACAGCTGATGGTCCTTTCAATTCCATTTCAGATCACTGGGGTAAAGTGTATAAAACAACAAATTGATTCAAATAAACAATAGATGTGGCCATTTATTTAGAGCTGGCTGGAAAATACAAATGGCCACCTATCGATGTTTTTCTGCTTTCTCTTTATCAGGACTTGAGACCAGGAGACGTATCCAGCAAGCGGAACCTCTGGGAAAAGCAATCTGTGGATAAGGTCACTTCCCCCACTAAGGTAATCCATTGGGAGGACTAGTATTTCAGAGGTGTGTTTTCCTGATGTATGCTGTAGTATAATGTCCTGGAGTCAGATGAGAAGTATCGCTGACCTACAGATCTTTGCCTGCACACTCATCAGTGTCTAAAAGACCAGTACATAACACAGTGAAAGGAAAAGTGCATTGCAAGTGTGTCAGTCATACAACATCAACAGCCCAAATCCATGGAATGGTTCTCAGTAAGACATTCTCAATACACCACAGTGGTAGGAACGTTGGCAGCAGAAGCCTGCATGGGATACTGTGGTCTACGTTTCCTTACAACGTCCCAGCTTGGTGCCACAGTCATTTAAAGATCACTTGGGGAAAACATCTGTCTCCCTGAGTGTTTCCAAAACTGCTTTCTGGAACCATTTTAGATTATATTGCCACTGCCAGCAGCCTAAGATTCAGGGTTGCTATGGCAAAAAAATTAAAATAATATTCAAGAGTAAGGCAACCATTTAATACCCTATGAAAATGAATGGCTAAGAATGACTGGGTTCCTCTTACTTTTAGTCTTCTGGTCAAAGGATATGGTCATTCTTCAGAAAGGAGGCTCTGAAGAACATCTAAATGATGCTCAGACTGCAAATGGGACCCTTTGTGGTACAATGAGCTCATTCAACTCCCAACTGTAGCCTTTCCCCATTTCAAGTAATAGACCTAGTCTTCTCCTTCAATAAAAAGAAAATTAAAAAGGAAGAAACTGGAGACGGACAATAAGCAAGGTTAGAACAGGCTGCTTATGGGCTGATTTAAACAGAAGCACTTCTTAAGCAAACTCAGGACTAAAGAGCGCATCAAAGGCAACTAGAGAATCACTACAATTCACTGCAGTGAGAGAATTACCTTCCCTTTCCTACTTTCTACATGTTCTTAGTTCTGATGCAGCTACCTAAACATATTACCCCACCTTCACTATTAGCTACGCATTGCGCTTTTATTCCATTGAAATTCACTAGCCTTTCTAAGTCATTGCTACACATATGAAAAGTGCCCGCTGGTAATTATCACATTGCAAACTACTAGCGCTAAGTGAGCACCCCACTGTATGCCAGACAACCTTCTACCTTCTTACCCTCCATTATTTCATTTGATCCTCCAGTCACCATGTGAGGTGAGCAGTGTATCATACGCATTTTGCAGCTGAGAAAAATGAGGCACTGAAAGATGAAGTAACTTTCTCAAAGTCACACAGTGAATAAGTAGCATAGCCTGCATTGATACTCCAGCAGTCTGATCTAAGCCTGCATTTTAACCATTATACATGGTACTTTCTTTTTTAGGATGCTATTCATGAGAAAATGTATAGTTGTTCAATTCCTTCTATAATTTTCTCTTGGTGGCAGGGGAGAAAAGAACTTTTTTTTGTTATTTTTTGAACAAAGAATGAGCTTGTTGACCTAAGCCTTTATGACCACTCTAGCCTAGTCTATTAGTGCATTGCAGGTTTGTCAGCCATGCAGTGTAAGTAGCCCAAACCCATGGAATTGTTCCCAGGAAGACATTCTCCATACACCACCGTGGGAGGAACATTGACAGCAGAAGGCTCTCCTCTCAGACCTCTGAGAGGTATCTGACCTCTCAGAATGGCAGTCCCAGTGTTTATGAGTCCCAGAATGAGTCCCTGAAAAGGGGATGTCAGCTGGCTATAGACCATCATCACTAGTATAATGGAGTCTCTCTGGATAACATTCCTCCTAGCCAGAGCTCTGGAAAGTAGAACAAAGATGATGTGAAATGGTCAGACTCAGAGAACATCACTCACATACAAACATGAATGGTATTCCCTGGAGTTATGTAGCACCAGTTATGTAGGCAGTACAAGGTAGGAGGGTGACAGTGTGAGTTTTCACACGCCACTAACCTCTTTCTACAGTAGTAATAATATAACCACCAGACGCAGAACTGAGTTTATGAGGTAGCAGATTAGGTAGCTCTTTTGCTCCAAAATGTCAAACTCATTTCTTGTTACTCAGTCATTCCTTAGAAATGAATACAATGAACACCCTTGAAAACTTGAATTCACAATACTTTAAGATTTCTTAATAGCTTGGCAAAAAATTTTAGCAACTAGTTGAGGGGGAGAGAATGGTATAAGAATAGGACTACAGGTGAGATAAGTCTCGTGGGGTAGGGGTGTAAGAATAGGAGGGAGAAAATAGAGATTGCTAGATTAAAAATGGGAGAAAACTAAAGATAAACATCCTCCTTCACCATCATACATTGATGTGGCCCTCACTGAGCTATTCAGTCGTTTGTGCCTGTTCTGGAATACACACTAGATTTTTGGCTCTTACGGTAGAGTTTAAAAATGAAAAAAACAAAGCAACTTACTTGACTCTAAATGCTATGAGCAAGGCCAAAGGTTAAGACAGGAAAAGAGAATATAAAGGAGAAAGACAGGAAGAGGGAAGTGAAAAAAATCAGAAGTAAGGATAAAATAAAAGAAGATCCAGCTGGGTGCAGTGGCTCACAACTGTAATCCCAGCACTTTGGGAGGTTGAGGCAGGCAGATCACTACAGGTCAGGAGTTCAAGATCAGCCTGGCCAACATATGGGAAACCTCGTCTTTACCAAAAATACAAAACTTAGCCAGGCATGGTGGTGCACGCCTGTAATCCCCAGCTACTCAAGAGGCTGAGATGGGAGAATTGCTTGAACCTGGGAGGCAGAGGTTGCAGTGAGCTGAGATCACACCACTGCACTTCAGCCTGGGTGACAGAGCAAGATTCTGTCTCAAAAAAATAAAAAAAGTAAAATGAAAGGTCATATTTGAATGGAATGCCAGTAATAATCCTCCCTTTCATAAATATTTATTACTGCCATACTTTTATTCCTTTTTCTTCTGACTACAAAAACTGCCTGAAACACTGCAGGCTGTCAATTTCAACTTTTCTTCTCTTGGCAGGTTTGAGACAGTTCAAGAAAGAACCCAAGCTCAAGACGCGGGACGAGCTCAGTTGTAGAGGGCTAATTTGCTCTGTTTTGTATTTATGTTGATTTACTAAATTGGGTTCATTTTCTTTTATTTTTCAATATCCCAATAAACCCATGTATATTATCACTATATTTAATAATCACAGTCTAGAGATGTTCATGGTAAAAGTACTGCCTTTGCACAGGAGCCTGTTTCTAAAGAAACCCATGCTGTGAAATAGAGACTTTTCTACTGATCATCGTAACTGTGTCTGAACAGTGATACCAACCACATCTGAAGTCAACGGAAGATCCAAGTTTAAAATTGCCTGCGGAATGTGTGCAGTATCTAGAAAAATGAACCGTAGTTTTTGTTTTTTTAAATACAGAAGTCATGTTGTTTCTGCACTTTATAATAAAGCATGGAAGAAATTATCTTAGTAGGCAATTGTAACACTTTTTGAAAGTAACCCATTTCAGATTTGAAATACTGCAGTAATGGTTGTCTTTAACAAAAAAAAAAAGGAAATGTACTGTTAAGGTATTACTTTTTTTCATGCTGGTGATTCATATCTAAATTACATTATTATGTTAGCTGACAGTGGTACTGATTTTTTAGGTTGGTTGTTTTGTGGATTTCTTTAGTAGTGATAGTAGCCTGAACCACATTTTAGATAACTCATGTATGTATGTATGTGCATACACATATACAAACACACTAATGGTAGAATGCTTTTTTATGTGCTAGACTATTATATTTAGTAGTATGTCATTGTAACTAGCCAATATCACAGCTTTTGAAAAATTAAAAAATCACAATATTGTATTAATATTTCATATTTGCCAATAGAAACATGGCAGATAGGTATCAATATGTTTTCAATGCCTGATGACCTATAAGAAGAAAGTATTGAAAAGAAGAGAGATTAGAAGTGTCACAAGGAGTTGAAATTTTCTAAAAGACATAGTATTTAGTTTATAATTAAATGCATTCTTGAAGTCCAGTGTGAATTTTATTAATGCTATCATCTCGACCAAGCTCAAAGCCTACTTATTAGAAACAATGAAGTTCACAATAGGTCATAAGGTCTCTTCCTTTTCTAAAATTGAAAGACAAGAAATTTAGTGCCAATATTGTACAGATTGAAATTCCATGAGTCTCAGCAAAGACTACCTTTGGCTAAATGTCTGCAAGCAGAGAAGTAAAGTGAGCAAAATCCAGTGTTGAGGAGTCATGACAGTACTTTGATCTTTATATACTCTGAAACATTTCTTTAAATTAAACTTTTCTACCTTTATTTGTCATTGGTACTTGTAGTAAGTTGACAACGTGGTGAAATTTCAAAATTATATGTAATTTCTACTAGTTTTACTTTCTCCCCCAAGTCTTTTTTAACTCATTATTTTTACACACACAATCCAGATCTTATTATAGCCTCTAAGTCTTTATTCTTCACAGTAGATAATGAAAGAGCCCTCCAGTGTCTTGGCAAAAATGTTCTGGTATAGCTGGATACGTACAGTGGAGTTATATAAACTCATACCTCAGTGGACTTAACCAAAATTGTGTTAGTCTCAATTCCTACCACACTGAGGGATCTTCCCAAATAACTATTTTCTTATCTACAGTATTCCTTCAGAAGAGCTAACCAGGGCAGGGCTGGCATGAGAAGTGACCCCTGCGTTACAAAGTCTATCTTCCTCAGAAGTTTGTAAAGAGCAGTTGAATCTTCTAGCTTTAGCAAACCTAGGCCAAAGGAAGGAAAGCCATGAAGAATGCAGAAGTCAAACACTCATGACAGAGTAGGCACAAGTCTACAATAAGCTAAATCAGAATTTGCGTATACAAATGTCCCAGGTAGCATTGACTCCCATCATTGGAGTGAAATGGATCAAAGTTTGAATTAAGGCCTATGGTGAGGTAACATTGCTTTGCTGTACTTTTGAACAAGAGCTTCTCGTGATCACTGTTATATATTTTTCTAGAAAATCTAAAGTTCAGAGGAGAATGTATCACTGCTGACTTTTATTCCAATATTTGGATGGAGTTAAGTTTTAGGGTAGAATTTTGTTCAGTTTGGATTTAATCTTTTGAAAAGTAAATTCCTTGTTTACTGGTTTGACTATAATTCTCTGTTATCTTTATGAGGTAAAACTGCAAGCTGACTAGCATGTTCTGTGAATCTGCCATTCCTAAAACTTTTATAAACACTTGATATTTTTCACTGATAATTGATCGCTCCAATAAACATATATTGTGAGAATGCATCCACAATAAATGGAATTCCTTCCTGCAAAATGTCTTTGCCTTACTTATTTTTATGTACAATATTGATACTGAGAGGTATGTCTATTGTAACAAAGATTATGGCACAGTAAAACCTATATTTCAGGTTGAGTCTTGGTTTCACTCTTTAAAGAAGAAAAGCATTTTCATATTTTTAAATTATCTAACAAAGTACAGAAAATTGGTCTTATGTTGACAACTGATCAAACATGTATGGAAAAGGTTGAAGAGGAATTTTGCAAATCCTTCCTAAAAGAAACTATCGTCAGGCACAGTGGCTTACGCCTGTAATCCCAGCACTTTGGGAGGCAGGAGGATTGCTTGAACCTGGGAGTTCAAGGCCTGTAGGGTCCAGCCCCACAGGGTCAGTGGGTTTTTCTCCCCGTGTGTGGAGATGAGAGATTGTAGAAATAAAGACACAAGACAAAGAGATAAAAAAAAAGACAGCTGGGCCCGGGGGACCACTACCACCAAGACGCGGAGACCGGTAGTGGCCCCGAATGCCAGGCTGCACTGATATTTATTGGACACAAGATAAAGGGGCAAGGTAAAGAATATGAGCCATCTCCAATGATAGGTAAGGTCACATGGGTCACGTGTCCACTGGACAGGGGGCCCTTCCCTGCCTGGTAGCCGAGGCAGAGAGAAAGAAAGAAGAGAGAGAGAGACAGCTTACGCCATTATTTCTGCATATCGGAGACTTTTAACTTTCACTAATTTGCTACTGTGATCTAAAAGGCAGAGCCAGGTGTACAGATTGGAACATGAAGGTGGACTAGGAGCATCACCACTGAAGCACAGCATCACAGGGAGATGGTTAGGCCTCCGGATAACTGTGGGCGGGCCTGACTGATGTCAGACCCTCCACAAGAGGTGGAGGAGTACAGTCTTCTCTATACTCCTCCAGCGAAAGGCAGACTCCCTTTCCCAGTCTGCTAAGTAGCGGGTGTTTTTCCTTGACACTGACGCTACCGCCAGACCACGGTCTGCTTGGCAACGGGCATCTTCCCAGACGCTAGCGTTACCGCTAGACCAAGGAGCCCTCTGGTGGCCCTGCCCAGGCATAACAAAAGGCTCGCACTCCTACCTTCTGGTCACTTCTCACTATGTCTCCTCAACTCCTATCTCTGTATGGCCTGGTTTTTTCTAGGTTATAATTGTAGAGCAAGGATTATTATAATATTGGAGTAAAGAGTAATTGCTACGAACTAATGATTAATGATACTCATATATGATCAAATCTATGATCTATGTCTAATATAACTTCTTATTTTATATATTTTATTATACTGGAACAGCTCGTGCCCTCGATGTCTTGCCTTGGCACCTGGGTTGCTCGCCGCCCACAAAGACCAGCCCAGGCAACATAGCAAGACCCCTTTCTGTACAAAATAATTTAAAAGCCAGGCATGGTGACATACACCTGTAGTCCCAGATACTCAGGAGCCTGAGGCAGGAGAATCGCTTGAGCCCAGGAGGTCGAGGCCACAGTGAGCCCTGATAGCACCACTGTACTCCAGCCTAGGTGACAAAGTAAGACCCTGTCTCAAAAAAAAGTAACTATCGATTGTCCCTCCATCCTCCTTCTCATTGCCAATGTTGTCACATACCAGCCCTCTGGCTCCTAAGATGGGCAGCACTGTTTTCTCAAAGGTAGTGTCTCTTATATAGAAACACCCATTTAATATATACCATTCATTTGTAGAATACTTGCTACTTGCAAGGCACTGGTGATTACACGGGAATCCAAAGTTATTTTTTCATGGTAATTTTGCATATTTATGTAGCACTAATTGGTCTGAAATTTGAAGTTCTCATGAATGTTTTAAACTGTGAGTTCAAAGCTCCTGAACAGCTCCCTCAACCCTGCCTACAAGATTGACACATTAACTAAGTTACTATAAAAAAAACAGTATTTTTATTTCTGTGTCCTAAGAAGAAGTGTGATAAGTATAGACAACAATATAGTTGTTATCAAAATCAATTTGCAAAATTAAGCAGTGGAAAGAATACAATCTGTAATACCAATACCAAACTGGTAAGATTAGAGGTGAATGGAAATTAATTTTACAATATGTATATTCAGGATAAGAGCTTGAAAACATACTAGTGTCTTCTGTGATGTCAAAACAGGTCTGTATTAAAGGTTTTCTCCTACCTTTGCTTGTATGTATGCTCCAAGTGGAAGAATGGATAAGAAAAAAAGATCTCAATCCTAAATTTGTGTTCTTCCATTGCCATTAGCAGATAACTAACAAGGTCTTGATTTTAGTACAGTGACTATTTATGTCAAGTCTATTAATCATGTCCTAATATTCTATATCCTACTGATTTTTTCCTTATCTGTTACTGAGAAAGGAAAGTGAAAAATCTCCCACTATGATTATGGATTTGTCTATCTCTCCTTGTAATTCTGTTAATTTTGCTTTCCATATTTTAAGGTTATTTTTAGGTGAAATATTCAATTCACTAGGAAGACATAATGATTCTAAATCTTTAACTAAAGATCACTATGAAGTGACCATCTATTTGTGCAAAGACTTTTGCCTTAAAGTTATTTTTTTCTATTCTTTTTTTTTTTTTTTTTTTTTTTTTTTGAGACGGAGTCTCGCTCTGTCGCCCGGGCTGGAGTGCAGTGGCCGGATCTCAGCTCACTGCAAGCTCCGCCTCCCGGGTTTACGCCATTCTCCTGCCTCAGCCTCCCGAGTAGCTGGGACTACAGGCGCCCGCCACCTCACCCGGCTAGTTTTTTGTATTTTTTAGTAGAGACGGGGTTTCACCATGTTAGCCAGGATGGTCTCGATCTTCTGACCTCGTGATCCGCCCGTCTCGGCCTCCCAAAGCGCTGGGATTACAGGCTTGAGCCACCGCGCCCGGCCTTTTTTTCTATTCTTAAAACTACTACGGTGGCTTTCTTTTGACTAGGGCTTGCATCATATTTTTTCCATCCCTTAAATTTCATGTATATCCTTTAGTCTTAGATACGTGTCTTTAACAATAATCACATGGTTTGGGTTTTAATCCAATCTGATGATCTTTGAGTTTCAACGGGAATATTTAGTCCTTTCATATTTAATGTAATTACTGATATCTTTGTATTTAATAGTATCCTAGCTATGTGCCACCTGTACTATATTACTTTTTCTTTCTTGTTCATGCCAGGGCTGCTTCTGCCTCAGAGCGTATGCTGATCTACAAGTGGCAGCTGAGAGGCTGAGCTAGATCTTTGGAAATATAACTGGGCTAGAGGAAAAAAAGTCAGAATCTGCTAACTGCCAAGAATGAGGGCTAGGTAAACTACTTCGAGCTTTGGTTGGGTCTTCAGAGAGCTGCCTCCTAAAACTAAGGTGAATTTAAAGTTATCTGGTCTTCACACAGATTGCCACCTACCTCCACTCTGTGGAACAATTCTAGTATTCTCGCAAGGAAATAAACGATCAGTGGTAAAGATGAGAAAAGTTACAAAATACTGAGTAACAATTCAAGAATTTAAGAGATAAAGTATCACAAGGCTCTAGCACATAACTGTCAAAGAATTATGCAGTATATACTTGTCAACATTTAGAGGGAAGAGAGAATACATCAGTCTGGGGTAATCAAAGAAGAAAAATATTTGCCTGAACATTTTTTATACCCCCAGAAGTACATCTAGTACCCTACACATTAACAGTGCTTGGTAAGCGATAAGATGATTTCATGAGCAACTCAGTTTATAAACTTTGCTAGATGTGCTGCTGTCGATTTCTGTAAAGTTTCTAGAGTTATAAGAGATTAGTTTTGTGACATTTTGTATTACTAAATTCATAGTTCATGTATCAACTCAGCCCTGAATCTCAGCTCCGTAAAGAACACTGGCTTCTTACATCACTCTAATGCCGGTTGTTGTTGTTGTTGTTGTTGTTTTGAGATGGAGCCTTGCTCTGTTGCCCAGGCTGGAGTGCAGTGGCACCATCTCAGCTCCCTGCACTGCAACCTCTGCCTCCCAGGTTCAAGCCATTCTCCTGCCTCAGCCTCCCGAGTAGCTTGGACTACAGGTGCGTGCCACCACACCCAGCTAAATTTTGTATTTTTAGCAGAGATGGGGTTTCACCATGTTGGCCAGGCTGGTCTTGAACTCCTGACCTCAAGTGATCTGCCTGCCTCAGCTTCCCAAAGTGCTGGGATTACAGGCGTGAGCCATCACACCTGGCCTCCAATGCAGATTTAATAGCAGAGTTTTGCCATGACATGCTCTTAGTAGTGATGGCTTTTACTATCTCGAAATAGGATTTCCAAAAAATGTTTCATTAAAATAGATTTTGGAAGGCCCAATGGGTCATTTCTACCTGGATAAGGAACCTTAATTCAATCTTCTCTTACTGAATATACTAAAAATTATGCAAAAGTACCACAATCCTACAGAACACAAGATTAGTTTCTTAACCAGTTTTCAACCTTACCTATCACTCTTTCATTCTAACATGCTTTTATTAGAATAATGAAATGCTATCTTATGTATGTCTAGTTCCTGCTATATTAGGGTTCTCTAGAGGGACAGACTAATGGAATAGTTTATATAAAATCTATAAAGGGGAGTTTATTAAGTATTAATTCACATGATCACAAGGTCCCACAATAGGCCATCTGCAGGCTGAGCAGCAAGGAGAGCCAGTCTGAGTTCCAAAACTGACGAACTTGGAGTCCGATGCTTGAGGGCAGGAAGCATCCAGCGTGGAAGAAAGATGTAGGCTGGGAGTCTAGGCCAGTCTCTCTTTTCACATTTTTCTGCCTGCTTATATTTTTGCCATGCTGGCAGCTGATTAGATTGTCCCCACCCAGATATTAAGGGTGGGTCTGCCTTTCCCAGACCACTGACTCAAATGCTAATTTCTTTTAGCAACACCCTCACAGATATACCCAGGATCAATAGTTTGTATCCATCAATCCAATCAAGTTGACATTCAGTATTAACCATCACACCTGCCAATATTAGTAACACGGGTGCTTTGAGGTTTTTCCAAATTACAGAAATTAGCTGTCAAGTTCACTAGGGTTTCTCAACTAGGGTCTCACAGACCACACTTTAAAAACCACTTACCCGTGTCTTGAGGAGAATGGTGGCTCTAACCTGCTCCCTGATGTAACGTGTAAGTGCTTAGAACTTACATGTTACTCACCCAATCCTCACAACCCTACAAGACAGGCACTACTGTACTGTCCCCCCTTGACAGGCAAACAAATTGAATCAAAGAGAATTTAAAAACTTGCCCACAGTCATACGGCTAAATGGCAGAATATTTACCCGAGGCAGTTGGCTCCTGAGTCATTCAGGACATAGGCATGAGCAAGGACTTCATGACTAAAACACCAAAAGCAATGGCAACAAAAGCCAAACTAGACAAATGGGATCTAAAGAGCTCCTGCAAAGCAAAAAAAAAAAAAAAAAAAACCCACCATCAGAGTGAACCGGCAACCTACGGAACAGGAGAAAATTTTTGCCATCTACCCATCTGACAAAGGGCTAATAACCATAATCTACAAAGAACTTAAACAAATTTATAAGAAAAAATCAATCCCATCAAAAAGCGGGTGAAGGATATGAAGAGACACTTCTCAAAAGAAGACATTTATGCAGCCAACAGACACATGAAAAAATGCTCATCATCACTGGTCATTAGAGAAATGCAAATCAAAACCACAATGAGATACCATCTCACACCAGTCAGAATGGCGATCACTAAAAAGTCAGGAAACAACAGGTGCTGGAGAGGATGTGGAGAAATAGGAACATTTTTACACTGTTGGTGGGACTGTAAACTAGTTCGACCATTGTTGAAGAAAGTGTGGCGATTCCTCAAGGATCTAGAACTAGAAATACCATTTGACCCAGCTGTCCTCTTACTGGGTATATACCCAAGGGTTATAAATCATGCTACTATAAAAACACATGCACACGTATGTTTATTGCAGCAATATTCACAATAGCAAAGACTTGGAATCAACCCAAATGTCCGTCAATGATAGACTGGATTAAGAAAATGTGGCACACGTACACCATGGAATACTATGCAGCCATAAAAAAGAATGAGTTCATGTCCTTTGTAGGGACATGGATGAAGCTGGAAACCATCATTCTGAGCAAACTATCGCAAGAACAGAAAACCAAACACTGCATGTTTTCACTCATAGGTGGGAACTGAACAATGAGAACACTTGGACACTGGGTGAAGAATATCAAACACTGGGGCCTATAGGGAGGTGGGGGAAGAGGGGAGGGATGGCATTAAGAGAAATACCTATTGTAAATGATGAGTTAATGGGTGCAGCACACCAACATGGCACATGTATACATGTATAACAAACCTGCACGTTGTGCACATGTACCCTAGAACTTAAAGTATAATAAAAAAAAAAAATGAACTTCTTAATGCCAAATTGAATGCCAAATAACAGAAGCAAATCTCAAATATCAAAATGATACTGTTTTAGTAGCTGAAAAGTTACCAACTCTAGCCAACATGCCCTGAGCTGGAAAGGGAATTTCACCATTGCACAGTTAGGGCAGATTTCGGTGGGAGGAAAAGACAATTTCATGTTTTTTGTCATGAGATTTCACTCAGAGTCTGGGAAACATTCGTTCTCTTTTGAGATGATTTATCCTATCTATTATCGGTTGAGCAGGAAGGGGGCATTCTTACTAACTCATTTCCAAATACTAAGGGCAATGATAGCTTCACTGTAGCCCCCAAATACAGACAATTAATTCTGCCGATGACGGAGTAACTAGAAAAGACACCATCAAGTGAATGACGCTTGAGCTGAGTGTTGGTTAGTTGACTGGCTGAGACAGATCTCAAGATTTGAGCTTGGAAACAGTTTAAGAGGTTTGGCCCTGTACTAGGTCATCCTAGACCCAGAGAGTATGAAGAAGGCCAAGACAATTACTAGACTATCCCAGGCTTCCCAGGCCCTACTATGGCTCCCTCAGTCGAATTACAAGACCTCTAAGGTCATAGACTACTGAGTTCTATGATGTCATAAGTAACTGATTGCCCCAGTCACTTCATATATTCATTTAAGCCCGTCTCAATTGTCAACCTAAATAACAGAGACAGGCTCTCTAAAAGACGTTTAGTTGGGAATGGAACATTGCAAATCGGAATATGCATGTCATAGTAAACTATGTGTCTAGTCAGGGAGGTAAAGGAAGATAAAGATTTTTAAAAGAAAACAAGAGGAAGATTACATACTGGTTTTTAAAATGATTATCCTTAGCCACAAATATCAATAACAAGAGTGATGCCAGCCTGAGGTTAGCCAGGCAGTTGCTGAGCAGATGTCCTTGTAGAATTATCTTTTCTGTAAGGTTGTGATGGCCCTCGTGTAAGGTTGTGGTTGTTATGGAGTCTTTTTCATTATCAAGCACACAAATGTGAAGACTCTTCTTTCATGGCCTTCCCCAGCTCTGTTTGTCAGAGTTTTCTTAACTTTCGTGACTCTATTTTGATTCTGATCAAAATGATATAGTTACACAAAATTATACTCCTAACACAACTTACCTTTGGCCATCCTGCTAAAAAGAACTTTCTTCCCGATTCCCACACAAGTAATTGTGCTTTTTGGCACAGTTGGCACTTAAGAGTTTTGGTTGTCTTTTCCTCTTTTCTTACCTTATTTTTTATTATATTGCCTTTTAGACTGCAGTCTTAGATCAAACTCAAAAAAAAAAAAAAAAAAAAAAAAGAGGAGAAAAAGTTGCCACAAGGGTAAAGCTGCCTTCCCAAAAGGCAGAAGCTGGCAATAGAAGGAGCATGTCCAGTAACTGTCTTTGGTGAGATCACAGGGAAGGGGAACAAAAATTCAGACAAAGTCCTTGGTAGAAGTTTATTCTAGGCCTTACTTCCACATTAACTTAAAGACAAATGATTTCATTTCCAGTACATATTACTGTCTTGAATAGGAGAGTAAGTGAAAAAGAAAGAATTTAAAAAAAAAAAAAAAGCAGATGCTTAAGAAAACCATTTCAATTTTACTTGGGCAAGTAAAAAATCCCTGTGAAGTCTCTTACCTTAAAATGATACTGATTCCAGCTAAGCTTCCGCTAAATAGTACTGCTTAGCATACAGCTGATCCCTGAAAAACACGAATTTGAACTATGTGGGTCCAAGTATACAGGGACTTTCTTCCACCTCTGCCACCCCTGAGACAGCAACTCCACTACACTCCAACCTGGGTGACAGAGCTGTCTTTAAAAAGAAAGAAAAACGTTAATAACCCCTCCTCTTCCTCTTCTTCCTCCTCTTCCTCAGCCTACTCAATGTGAAGACAAGGATGAAGACCATTATGATGACTTACATGTAATGAATAGCAAATATACTTTCTCTTCCTTATAACTTTCTTAATAACATTTCACCTTACTTTATTGTAAGAATACAATACATAATACATATAACATACAAAATATGTGCTAATCGACTGTTTATGTCATCAGTAAGGGTTCCAGTCAACAGTAGGCTCTCAGTAGTTAAGTTTCTGGGAAGTCAAAAGTTATACGCAGATTTTCAGCTATGTAGAGGATGATACCTCTAACCCCTGAGTTGTTCAAGGCTCAACTGTAGTTCACAACACAGACTTCTCGGTCTATGTACTTGCTGCTTACCCTGCCTGGCAGAGTCTCCCCGTAAGACATCCTGTGGTTCATCCCTCTGCTCAAATACTCCCTGGCCAGAGAGGCCTTCCCTGGCCATTCCATCTAAAAGAGCAACCCTAGCAAGGCCCCCCACCCGCAGCACCCCCATTCTCTTTTTTTCCCCTACTTGATTTCTCTTCATAGCAGTTATCGTCTGAGTGATATCATTTTTATTATCATCATTGGTTTATTTGTTTACTCCCACCAGAACGTAACCTCCACAATAAATGTCTGGTTTTTTTCCTTGCAGTAGTGAACTGTCCCTAGTAGGCAGCAACCATCCTGTAAATTTGTTACACCAAGGCATGAGGATCCTTTGGGACCAGTAGTTTCAGCCTGCAGTGAGCTATGATTGTGCCCCTACACTCCAACCTGGGTGACAGAGCTGTCTTTAAAAAGAAAAAAAAATTGCTAATAAAATAATGAATGAATATCATTTTCAAAGTTTTGCCAAATTCCTAAGTTTTTGGCCAGGCACGGTGACTCATGCCTGTAATCCCAGTACTTTGGGAGGCTGAGGTAGGCAGATCACTTTGACACCAGGAATTCGAGACCAGCCTGGCCAACATGGTGAAACCATGTCTCTACTAAAAAATGCAAAAATGAGTGGTGGTGTGTGCCTGTAGTCCCAGCTAGTCGGGAGGCATGAGAATCACCTGAATCCCGAAAGCAGAGGTTGCAATGAGCTGAGATCGCACCACAGCACTCCAGCCTGGGCAACAGAAAAAGTGAGATTCTGTCTCAAAAAAAAAAAAAAAAAAAAAAAACTCCTAAAGTTTTAAAATTATGCACTAAGACCATTTTTCTCCCCATGGATTACTTCATATGTGATAATATAACTATTTCGACTAAAAATCATGAAACTTAAGTCTCTCAGCTCTGCCATTAATTTCTTGTATAACCTGGTTAGATCATTTCTCAGTTTTACCTTGTGCAGTTGACATCCTATGGCTTACAGCCATGACTAAAACCCAACAGAAAAACAGATTACATATATAAAGATTTCTCTGTGCATGTCACTTTTAGTGACTTATGTATGGCATAAAACAAGGTTCAACTATAAGAGCGACTTTTCAAGAGGTTGATCTAAGATACACTCTATTAATATTCTCTGGCCAAGGTCTAATCTGGAAGGTTCAGACTTTTAAACTGCTGACCTCAAAACCCTTATTTTCAGAAACTTACAAAATACAAAGAAATTATATTAACCCATTTCCATGCTTAACCCATAGTGCTTTGCCCTTTATTCTACTTTCAAATTTGCTGCCATTCATTATCTCCATTTCTACATTATCACAAATCTCATGGCATATAATGCTTTGTGAAAAGTGTTTATTTACATTCTTATATCACCAAAATCTAGGCTTTTTTTCAGCTGTACTTGGAAAACTATTCCAAATAGATTACATTACCCAGTAGAGCTAAAAATGAGGGAAAAAATCAATATGGGATGTTCATGAATAACATCTGTTAATTAAATGAGACTACATATAGTGATTTGCAGTGATCAGGAAAACAGTGTTAAACACGCTAGCTGACGATTGCTATAAAGAATCTCTGAGCTGATAATTTTTGAGAATTCACCCTAGTTCATCTATGACTCTCCATTTAGTATTTAAGGAGAAAAGTCTCATTTTCCAGAATCGAATAAAGAGAATCACACAACTGTGTAGAATGGAACTCAGTCTGTATAAAAATCAAGACGAAAGTACTTTTTAAGAACGTACTTTTTAACATTCTAATATCTCCAAGGAGTAGTTTCAAGTACAGTCCAGGTAATTAATTTGTCCATTGTCACACTGTTAAAAGTCAGGTGGGCTCCAAAGTGCAGTCCTAACCAGCATGCCTCCTCTAAGGCAACAGTCGAAGTGCAGACTTCGACTAGGAATTATTAGCTGTCTGGCCTTCCACGCTCCTAAATTCTTCCGACAGACTCCCAGACGTCCTCTCTGACCGCCCTGCTGCCCACCCCAAGTTCCCAGCATGCTCTGGGCTCCGACTTCCTGGGGCCAAAACCTGCGAAGGCTCCTTTCCTCCGCACTGGTTGTAGGTGATCTCCGAGAGCTGGTCGAAGTATCGCGAGGGCGGACCCGTTGCCTGGTGACGAGAGTCGGGGGCGTGGCTGGGGCTGCGGATCTCCAGTAGTAGCGTACCCTCTAGCGGCTGGACCCTGGGTTCTCCGCTAGATCCCGAGATATTGCAGACGACTGGCCTGACCAGAGGACTCGGCCAGGATCTAGGTGCTGGCCCCAACGGGACGGTGAGGTAGGCAGAAGGAAGGCGGGGCGCCCCGTGCGGCAAGCGAGCGCGCCCCGGAAAATGAGCGCCTCCCCACACCCTGGTGGCCAGGAGTGAGTGCGGGAAGGAACTCGGCAGCCTAGAGTTGTGGCCTCATCCTGCCTCCCGCCAAAAATGCCTTGGTACTGTCGGGACGCGGCTGAGCGTGGACGCGCCCGCACCTGCCCCTCCTCCGCAGTGGTGGAAGACACCCGCGGAGTGCCGGTGAATAAGGGACTTCTCCTGAGGCCAGAGCTGTATCCGCAGCAGGTCAGCACTTCGTGTGCCCCGTGTGCACCTGTAAGGAATGGAATTTACGCCAGTCGGGTTTTCCAAATGTGGAGTTGTGATGCCCAGGCAAAAACTTCAGTTTCTTAGGACTGAAAGTGTCATCTGTGAGACAGTCGGCTCCGTGGCATTGGCAGTGCTTTGCCATAGAGCTTGGACTTAACTTATATGTAGTCCACGCTGCAAAACACGGTTTCTGTAGAGAGGGGCGTAAACCAATAGATTTGCAATTGTCGAGTCCTTTGGTCTCTCAAGAACGATGGGAACTTGACAAGAAATTTCGATTATTCCCTGGTCTTAATATTAACCGCATGGGAAGATACTTATATAGAATGGTAGTGGTCATTACCAATACAACTTTCTGGTAGCTATTTAGATTTCTAAGAATAAGAATAATATAAATGAATATTAGAACAGACAGTATCTACAGAATGATAATCAAAATGTAAAGTCTTGTCACTTGAACTTTTGATCAAGTGAAAATCAAGGAGAAAACTTAAAATTATATTGCTACATTTCACAAAGTGACTGTAATTTTTTAAATTCATTATCTTTTAATGCCTCAGGATCATTCTGAACTTGCTGTGTAGTATTGAATTGTAAATATAATAAAATGTGAATGATTTGACTGTATACTCTGGAAATTCCTTTTAATTAAATGATTTACTTGATTTGTCTTTTATTGTGGTTGTTGTCCCTTATAGTCGTGGAAAATTCCTTTGAATCTTTGAAATTGAAGGTGTTATTAGTTGTACTCTAATTAGTTTTTAGAGAAGACTGTTGTGACTGTTAAATACAATTGAATATATTTTTGAGTACTCATTTAATGTAGTAAACACAGCTTGAAAAGAAAAGCTGTCAAATAATTTCCTTAGAAATTGTTTTACAGCCCACCCGTGTATTACAAGAAATCTCAAGTCAAACACTGGAAGAGATGTCAGAAGATTCAGAAAAGGAAGACTATTCAGACAGAACAATCAGTGATGAAGATGAATCGGTATGTTTTCCTCAACTTTGTTTTACTTGGAGATAAAATTTGTATTATATAAATCCCCAATTAAAGTATTATAAAGTCAATTGGATATAAAAATCAATTGGATGTTTAAATTATTGTCACTGAAGTTGGGAAATAATTTGGCTGAAAAAGCTAAGCTATCACTGGGAACACTATGCCCTGTCTAGAAAGAGAAACTGTATTTGTATTTTTTTGAGAAAATATTTTAGCTAAGATTCTTCTAAGTTTTATTAAAATTTGTGTATGAAATTATTAGTAGGGTTTTTAGGATTGGTGTACACTTATTTTCTTATGTGTGCTGATTGGATTGTGTCACATCATAGTATGAATCATAGTAGAACCACCGTGTTCTAACCTTGTTATGTATCACCAAAACAGTTTATTGTGGCTCTGATGTCATAAAAGAAGGGACATGGAAGGAGAAAAAGGGGGGGAAATGTAGTATTTAAAATTCTTTAGTCTGTTTCTACTACATATTCTGAGATATTTCCTTCCAATTTTATTTAAAGTGTAAATTATGTATGTAAACTAATGTCCCGAAATAAGCTCTTAAAGCTTACTTTAACCACTTAAAGGATTTACGACTTTCTGCGTTTTTCTTTTTGTTATTTATTTATTTATTTATTTATTTTCTTGAGCCAGAGTTTTGCTCTTGTTGCTCAAGCTGGAGTACAATGGTGCAATCTTGGCTCACTGCAACCTCTGCCTCCTGGGTTCAAGGGATTCTCCTGCCTCAGCCTCCCGAGTAGCTGGGATTACAGGCATGCGCCACCACGCCCAGCTAATTTTTTGTGTTTTTAGTAGAAACAGGGTTTCACCATGTTAGCCAGGCTGGTCTCAAACTTCTGACCTCGGGTGATCCACCCGCCTTGGCCTCCCAAAGTGCTGGGATTACAGTCATGAGCTGCCACGCCCGGCCAATTTTATTTTTAATTTAAATTGTTTTCCCAGGTTTACCAAGAATCTTTAAACTTTATTCCTTCCATAAAGTCATTATTATGACGACACCCAGTGGAAGAGGAGGAATGAAGGATGCAAACTTGAAGGTTTCAGGATATTTGAAGTGTTGGGTGCATTGAGACCAGTAGCGGATAATAATCCTTTAATTTTCTCGTTTATTAAAGGTTAAAGACATATACTCAATCCCAAGTACTAAAATAGATGTAAAACAATCTGGATTTGAAAACTGTTGGTTTTTTAAAGAGAAATATTTTTAAATTCTTATTTTAGGATGAGGATATGTTCATGAAATTTGTAAGTGAAGATTTTCATCGGTGTGCACTTTTAACAGGTTTGAACCTATTCATATAGTTTTTGTTTAGTATAAAACCTTGAGTGGATAAAAAAGAAGATGAGGAAACTAAAAAGTCAGATTGAATAATATAGGGAATGATTATTCTAGTAGATTGTGAAAGAGAAATGTATCCACTTGCAGAATTCAAACTTTTCAGGTTTGTTTTACGTAAACCTATTTTATATTAGAATATAATACATGAAAGTGGTGATCATCTTATATTTAACATAAGGATTTACCTTGTCGTTTCTTTAATTGTATTGAGTGTATGACTCCAGTTATAAAGGACAGATCATGTTAGAAGTACATCTTCATTTAAACAAAGCATATTGTCTAAAGAGTCTCCTTAATAAAGTCATTCATTTGCAACTGAACATGTGTGTGTGGGCATCTTGATGTATACTTAATTTTTAAAGATTTATACTTAGAGTTGTACTTTCAAATGCTAAAATATCTTTACTCAATATTTACATATGTATCACAAGTACTCTGAAATTGAAGTTAAGGCCTTTATCTTTTTTTTCTTTTTTCTTTTACCACCATCCTAAAATAAATCTTCCTGTTTGAAATAACCACCATTCTCAGTTTGGTGTGTATCATTCTAGAACTTCTTCTTTGCATTACACATATCTATACCCATAGGCATAGAAATTTTGTAGTATTGTTTTGTGGACTTTTCCCTGCTACCCTTTTCTGTTTTTTAAATTTTGCCAACCTATTAGAAGACAGGGGATAACTCCTTTAACTAGCATTTCTGGGATTGCTAGAGAAATTGAGAATTACTTCTACAGGCTTATTATCTACTCATATTCTTAGTTGGTATGAATTGCCCATTTATAGTAATCCCTTTATGTTGCTTCCTTTGTTTAGAACATTACCAAAAGCACGATGTAAAACATTTAATCACCCCTAAGTGTTCCTGTGTCTGCAGTAGATCCTCTCCTTCCAGGCTTCACCCCTGGCTCCAGACAACCAATTATTTGCATTCCCCCCCCCCGCCCATATTTGGCTTTTCTAGAATTTCACAAAACAGAATCATACATTTTGTGTTTTCTGTCATTTAGCATAATACTCTTGAGATTTATCCATGTTGTTGCATATATCAGTAGTTCCTTTTTATTGTTGAGAAGTATTCCATTATGTGAATAGACCACAATTTCTCCATTTAGCCATCCATTCATGCACAAATTGTTTCCAGTTTGGGGCTGTAATGAATAAAGCTCCTGTGAATATTTTTGTACAAGTCCTTGTGTGAACATGTTTTTATTTCTCATGGGTAAATCCCTAGGAATAGTATTGCTGGGTTATATGCTAAATATATACTGTATGAGAAACTGCGAATCTGTTTTCAAAAGTGGCTATATCCCTTTGCATTCCCAGCAATGTGTTATTTCTTCGCCAAGAATTCTTATGTTTTAATTTAGTACAAGTGTGTTTTTCCCTTACCTCATGGAGCAAAATTGTAATGACTCCTTTAAACTTCTTGTCCGATCGTTTTAACATCTGGGTTATCTTGTTGTTAACATTTGTTGATTGCCTTTTGCCCTGAGAACTGGTCCTATTCCTGATTTTCCGTTGTTCATGCGATGTTGTGTAGATTCTGGGTCAATGTATTTCTTCTAGCAGGCAATCAATCCAGTTAGGTTTAAACAGTAAGTTCTGGCACCCCTTCTGTGGATAATAATTCAGATCTCATTTCTCATCTCTAAGCCTTTGCTATGCTTATTTGTTTTTTTCCCATGCCAGTGTAGTTCAGGGGTTTTGAGACTTGTATAGATGGTTCAAAGCCCTGTTTAGTTCTCTTAAGTTTTCCTTGTATTGGTTTGGGACTGTCTTGCACATGTGTAATTCAGGGATTGAGCAGAGACATTTGTGTGTGGGTTGGGGGGGTGGTTAAAGTTTCAGTTAAGTTTTCATAGTCTCTGAGAGTGTGTCTGCTTTCATAGCTCAGGGATTAGCCCAATCCTGTGGGCTCATACATAGGATTAGGAGATACCTTTCTCTGGCTCCTTTCTTCCTTTCAGGTTCCCTCCACACTATAAGGACCCCTTTTCCTGGTTCTTCTGTTAAGATTAAGACTGGTTTTCTGATTTGGAGAAGGAATTTTTTTTTATTTTATTGTGTGTGTACATATGTCATTTCTTAGTCATTCAGAATTTCTCAACCGCTACACTACTGACAACCCCACCACATTCTCCCATGACATCCTGTATATGCCTGCGTGATTGCCCTTGCCATATCATATCACCTAACCCTTCCTTCCTTCTCTCTGTACTGAGAACGCCTTGATCTCAGAGGCTGTCTTATCAATGTTTGTATCTCTTCCAAGCACTGGTTCTGGCACATAGTAGGTAATTACTAAATAGGATATTATCATTGTTAGGGTGGTGTGACTAAATTATTCTGCTCAAGAGAAAAAGAAAAGACTACTCTCAAGCATTTTGGAATCAAACATTTATAATAAAAATAACCCCAAACTTTAGTAAATGGAAAAAAAGGACTCAGTTTCTATTTGAGATTTAGCCATTTGCACTACCGCACCGCACTGCTCTGTACAGCACGCTAGAGCAAACATTCATTCAGCACACTAGAGCAAACAAGGGGCTGGATTCACCTTCCTGTGGGAGTGCTTCTCTAAATTTTAACTCTACAGTCTGCTCTTGTTTACTTTTCAAATTCTTTGGATAGTTATGTTTTTGTATTTTATCTAGAATTTAGTTGTAATTAGTGAGAGAGAAGGCCTGTGTAAGACTTACGTTGCCACAGCAGGACTAGAACTCTTGTTCATTAACTTTTGATTGAATGACAAACTTACGAATTTTACATGTGGTTGCTGGATTTTGTTGTATTCAGTTAAAGAATGTTGAACTTTGTCCTGATAAGCAGTTGTTTTGCTTGTGGATCAGTTTCATTACTTTGAGGCTTGCCTTTCAGCTTTGTTAGAGTGTGTCCAGCCAGAACAGTCTTTACTCCAGGGCTGAGTTCATTATTTAGGTGTCAGCTCACATGTTACATCTTCAGAGAAATCTTGCCTGACCACCCTATCTAAAATAGCATTCTCACTCCCACTTTCCTGTTTCTAATCTTCATCTATATTTCTGTGTTTTATTTTTGTAGCATTTGTCATCACTGAAATTATCTTGTTTTCCTACTTATATATGCCCTACTACAGTTTAAGCTCATGATGGCAGGGACACTGTTTTTTTCACTCTGTATGGCAATTGCCTGTTTATAGTTTTTAGCACATAGTAGATGCATTATAAGTATCTGTTGGATGAATGAGTCTATAGAACAATCCTGATAAGTAGCTAGGGCAGGTGATATTATTAGTTATTGACCTGTAGTAAGATTTATGTTCAAAGAGGCTGCCTTGCCCAAACAAAGTCATACAAAAAAAAGTGATAAAAGGGAAGGAATCCAGTTATCTGAGCTCTAGTCCAGTTGCTGTATCAGCTGTAGTACAAAAATAACCAAGAACCACGTCTCAGCAAAAAACCACATTTCAGAGGTGAAAGAGCAAGAGGAGTCAGTGAGACAAATGGAAAACCAAATATGTGGAAGGGAGGGGGAGATCCAGGAAATGTGTCATAAGAGAAGTACGCTTAAGGAGGGGTGATCATCAACGTCAAACTGATGCCGTACAGTATCACACCAATATACCAGACCACTGCACGGCCTTCTTGGTGTGGCCCCATACTAGTCTATATGAATTGTGTCCTGGCATTATATCACACCGTAGCTCTAGAAGGAAAACTGAGAAAAAGTTGTGACTGAGTTCACCAGCAAACCTTGAGAATACAGTTCCAGTAAGTAGTGAGGAATTATAGTTCATCACTGTATTTAACTCAGTAGACATTTAGATGATTTGCTAGAAGAGCTACAAGAAACAAATGTTTTTAAAGTAGTAGTGAGCTTTTAGAATAAATTAATAGTATTATAAAGGTCAACTATTTTTTGGCTATTGTGAAGCTCAATCATCACAAAATTTCATTAGTACTTTTATAAAAAGTGCCATGAATTATAAAACATTTGTAATGATACCCACACATTGAATAGTGTTGAAAGGAAAAAAGAAACTATATAAAAATTACAGGAGTTGGTATTTTTCTTCCTCCCATTCATGATTGTGTTTGAATCTTTTTCTCAGCTGACTCTTTTGGTGATCCCTTCTTCCCCCGGACTACACAGATACTATTAGAATATCAGCTAGGGAGATGGGTGCCACGTCTTCGTGAACCACGGGATTTATATGGTGTCTCTTCTTCTGGTCCACTGAGCCCAACACGGTGGCCATACCATTGTGAAGTCATCGATGAAAAAGTCCAGCATATTGGTATGTTTTTAGCAGTTCGAGCGATTCAGACATTAGCAAACTTACTTTACCAACCTTGATTTTAATGAGACTCACAATGTTAGAAAACAGTACATTCCAACAGAAATATAACGTGAGCCACATATGTAATTTTAAATTTGCTTGTAGCCACATTTAAAACGGCAAAAAGAAAATGAAATTAACTTTAAAAATGTATTTTATTTAGCCCAAATATATCCAAAATATTTCACATTCTTTTTGTACAAAGTCTTCAGAATCTGGTGTGCATTTATCTTTACAGACATTTGAATTGAGATCAGCCACATTTCAAGTGTTCAGTAGCCACATGGGCTTAAATGGAGGCGCTTACAGCATTTGCTTGGCTCCTGAAGCTTTAGCAATTCTAAACAATAGCAAAGGGCATGACAGTGTCCCAGGCACAAACTCATACACAGAGTGAAGGCATAGATGGAGGCTATGCCGGAATGGCTGTGAGCTGCAGTCCTGCTCTTTGTGGCTCCCTGTCTCTTTCTCATTTCCTCCTTGTATGTCTGTCTTCTTCTTAGTGTATCTTTATCTTCGTTTACCTCTTTCTGCCTTTTTCCTTTTTTCCATTTCTTTTCCTGTTTCATTTTCTCTTTCTGCTTCGTCTTTTACCCACTTTCTGCTTTTTCCTTTAATGGATGTTTATGAAACTGAAGAGTGTATATTTTAGTATATATAGATTTTTAATGTTTCTGTATGTGTGCATTCCCAAATTCAGTTTTTGCTTTCCTAGGTAAAGCTTATAGCCTCATCTCTCCAATCTATGCACAGGTATGACAGAAACATCCCATTGTTCACCATCTTTTCACTGCCACAACTCTCCACCTTTTGTTGATTGAGACATTTATTGCCAGGTAGAGATCTTAAAGACATTCATTGGTGAATAAAAAAAAATTACACATACACACTTTTTATAACTATACTTATTACAGTGCCTACTAGGAGTTCTTAAAAACTAAATTTTCTTCATATATCATCTGGCATATAGATAGATAGATATGGGGAGAAAGAAGAGGGGTGGAGAGAGAGAAAGAACACTGATTTTTGTTCATAGAGGATGAAGTTAATTTTCTTCAAGAATTCCAAAGTTATAGGGTTAAAAACATATTAAAGAATTCATGCTTAATAGTACTAAACAGAATCACTTATTCGCACCGATCTCTTCAAAGCTGAGTATATATTTATCTTCTGTAGTATAGGACATCTCTCTCCCTTTTTCTCCTTTCAGTCCTTCTACCATCATCCCCACCTCTCCTCTGTTACCACCCGCTCCAACCTCATTTTTGCTACAGCACCAGGGCAGGAAATAAAAAAGTCAAGCAGAGAAAACACTGCCATGCTACTGAATTTGAACCTTCCCCCAAGCCTTTCTTTTTGTACTTTGGTTCTTTTTCCCAGCCTCCTCATGACTATCTGTGGCAGAGGGAATGGATAAGGAGCAATAAAGGAAAATCCCTATGCACCTACTGTGACTTCTGCCTGATTTCTCTCCGGTAGCCGTGATGAGAGAATGAGAGCAGAAGAGACCCAAAAGGAAGAGCAAAGCAAGATCCCATCGGGCCACTGCTTCTCAATGTCACTTCCAGCCCCATGTGCTCATTCCACTCAACTCTGTTCCACCTCATCTAACTAGAAAACCCTTCTGTTGCATCCTTGCCACACCTTTCTGTTCCTTAAATTTCCTAGCCCTCACTTTCAGCCGTCATTTTTGCCCTCAGTCGCAGGAGTCACCATTAGCAGCTCAGAGTTGGGAGAGGTTCTATTTCCTTTGGTTGCTTGGTAATCCCCCACTGTTACTGCTGAGGTTCTTTCAGATGAGGGCAGCTGTGTTTCTGGCCTCTTCTATTGAAATTTTAAATATAGTTTCTAACCAAAATATTGTTATAAGAGTGGCTAGAGTTTGTGGTGCCATCTTTCAGATATCTTATATAATAAATAGGCTTTGGCCGGGCGCGGTGGCTCAAGCCTGTAATCCCAGCACTTTGGGAGGCCGAGACGGGTGGATCACGAGGTCAGGAGATCGAGACCATCCTGGCTAACCCTGTGAAACCCCGTCTCTACTAAAAAAAATACAAAAAACTAGCCGGGCGAGTTGGCGGGCGCCTGTAGTCCCAGCTACTCGGGAGGCTGAGGCAGGAGAATGGCGTAAACCCAGGAGGTGGAGCTTGCAGTGAGCTGAGATCCGGCCACTGCACTCCAGCCTGGGCCACAGAGCAAGACTCTGCCTCAAAAAAAAATAAATCAATCAATAGGCTTTGGGCTCTGTGAACCCAGCCTCTACGCTGGTGAAGGTGCAGTCACCACACAGTACAGGTGCAGATGCAGCCTCTCTCAGCATACATTTCCCAAGATCCCCAGAGTCATGTCACACAGCTACTAGTGACATTGTTTGTGCAAGGTGGAGTCATGCTGGATAAAAGCTTTATTTTGGGCTATCCCACTGCTCATTTATTTTCAGTCTGTGTCCCTGAAATTTTTGCAAGCTCCGCTTGTCCTCAAGCCAACTGGAACACCCAATACAATACATCCTTGTGTAGGAAGATTCATAATCTTCACCCACGTTTGTCCTTGATGGCTTTTTCCACTTTGCTTGCTAGCATTTCAGAAAGTTTACTTCCCACAGTCTTACATATTGCCCTAGACCTTGCTTTTGTCACTTGACTATTGCAAAGATTTTACAAATTTGGATATTTGAAAGGACTTACAAGACTTCACAGAGCATTCTTCTGTGTGGCTTTTATTTAAAGGCAAAGGATAGGTGCAGCAAGAGAAAGATACTATGGCAAGCATTGGGGCTCAGGTGCAAGCTTTCCAGGGGCCTTATTCACACAGACTGCCTGTCTTCAGATTGAAACACCAAGATCTATGTGATGCATCTTAGCTTTAGAAAACCTCAAGGCAAAAGTTCCCATCTGGGTTTTTAGGCCCTTGTAGTCATGACATCAAGCCAAGCTATCTTCCTGATTCTGCCAAATGAAAACCATCAGTAAACAAACTGGCCACACGGGGTTTTCAGGGGGAGTTTCAGACAGTAAACAGCACATCATACTGTTCTTATCTTGGCCAAGAGTCAAAGCTGGATAGCCAGAATTTCCCAGAGGTAAAAATAGAGCTTTTCCAGTCCAGCTATAAATTAACTCTGTCTTACACAGCCATATATCTTGAAAGTATTTCCATATCAGTTTATATATATTAATCTCCTTTTTTATAAACTGGTACATCAGATTTCATTAAATGGATGAATCAGAATTTCTTTAACTGGTACCTTATTAATGAATTTAAGGGGTTTCCAGTCATTGGCTCTGACAAACAGAACTGCATAAATATCCTTTTATGTGTGGCCTAATGCATATATACATATATATTTTAGGGGTACTTTGCTAGAGTTTCTGGTATAAGGATACTGTCCAATTTTCCTCCAAAAAGAGTTGCATTAATTTATAGTCATAAAAGCAAATAGTTTATGAGTATGGTCAGGGGTCCTCAAGATGACTCATATTCAACGATTTGCTTCAAGGACTCACAGAACTCAAGAGAAGCCATTATACTCATGGTTATGGTTTATTACACTGAAAGGATACAGATTAAAATCAGCAAAGGTAATAATGGCATATAGCAGCGGTCCCCAACCTTTTTGGCACCAGGGACCAGTTTCGGAGAAGACAGTTTTTTCACAGATGTTGGGAGATGGTTTTGGGATGAAATTGTTCCACCTCAGAGCATCAGGCATTAGTTAGATTCTCATGAGGAGCACACAACCTAGATCGCTTGCATGCACAGTTCATGATAGGGCTTGTGCTCCTATGAGAATCTAATGTTGCTGCTGAACTGATAGGACCAGTGCTGGTCCATGGCCTCAGGGTTGGGGACCCTTGCTATGCGGCAGAATCCAGGTGAGACCAAGTACAAGCTTCCAGTTGTTCTCTCCCTGTGGAGTCTTAGGAACAGGACTTAATTCTCCCAGTCATAATGTGAGATAATATGAAGTACTGCTAATCAGGGATGCTCATCTAGCTTTGATGTCACTGGTTTCTATTGCAGGCTGGTTATATTTACATTCAGTGCCCACATGGCTGACCTTAGTTACTTAGTCTCTGGCCTTTCCAGGGGTCAAAATTGATACTGTGTGTCCAAGCCCTCTACCACCACCACCACAATAAATCAGTTGTTAGCATAAACTATCTGACGTAGCCCAAGGTCCCAGGTAGACAAAGATACTCTTTATGAGGCAAGGTATTCCAAGGCATCAGAGGTTATCTCCCAAGAGTTTAGCAAGGTCCAGACCTTTACAATGTGCAGGGTTTGGACAACCAAGACCTGCTGAGTTAATCATTTATGCACAGGCTACTCACTGTCCCTTGGCCTAGGCTCTCTTAACAGAGAGTCTATTTTGTATAATATGATTATCTCCTATTTTAATATTCTACTATTTATACCTTTTGACAAACTTGTGCATAATTACTCAGCATAGAAATTAACTCATAATTAAGTAGATCCAGTTCTTAGCCCATTTTTCATTGATATTACATACCAAGGAGGCTGTGATTCAATTTTCCAATACATTTGATCATCATCATTTGACTTACTTACATAAGGGAGAGGAATCATTCCAGCAGTACCAATGTTAGACTGTATCTGCAGTATTGTAGTAGATGTAACCTGCAAAATAAGAGATAATGGCCCGTTACCTCTGTCATTAACAATTAATTGGTCCAGTTCATCATTATATCATATGACCAGAATGTCTCCCAGAGCAATGCCACTCAAGTTTGCAGGCTTCCATTCAACACTTTCAGCTTCTAAGAGCAAGGTTGGTCTTAGAAAACTGACTTCACCTTTTTGGGCATCTAGTATAATTAAGGTAAGAGACTACAGTCTCTTGCTCTGAGCCTCTCTCAAAGCACCAGTGTAATACTACATTTTTCTCATTACCTAATTCATTTATTTATTCCTGTGCCTTGGCTATTTCTCCTATTTTTCACTTGTCATAATTTTTTACTCAAACGTTTTCACCTTTGGAAGAGTTGTTAGGCTTATCCACTGTGCTGGTCTAGATTGTCAGCAGTAATACCAGTCTAGCTCGTGCCTCCTTTCAGCTCATTCCATTTTATTTAGAGTAAGGATATATAGGTATAGAACTAGTGGGCTATCTTGACCACCAAGAAATACAGCTCCATTCACTGTCAATCCAAATTTTGCCAGATGGGGTGAAGATACAGTCCACCCCATTAGGCCCATAGCAATTCTGACATAAAGGTTGAAAGGTAGGTTTCTTGCTTAGGAATGATTCCTGTTTCTAGCACCTACAGTCTCCAACCACTGCCCCAGGCTGGAAAAAAAGAAAAGTTGAGGTGACCTGAGAAATCACTGTGTTGTTTGTACCAGTGTCTCCTCCATCCCTTCTTCTCCAGATCCACTATAAAAGTAAAAGAATTTGTCATGTGGGGACCCGCTCTTGTCCCCCTCATGTTGAATGTGCATACACACTCATGAAGGTATATATGTCAGCCCTTCCTGCCTTTATCACCCCCCATTTTAGACCAAAAAAAAAAATGTTTCAATTACCTTTTCCAGTTCTCTAGTAAACCACTATTCCATTTTGATGTGATATCTTTTTGCCCGTCATTAGACACTATGGGCTGTAAAGTGTGTTTCTCAGTCTGAAGAAATATAACTTGATGGTCCAAATTGCCACAGTATCTTCTGTTTCAGTCCTTTTATAGTATTTTAAGCATTTGTATCCATCTGTCTCTGGGGGTGCAAAGCCTAATCCAGAGTAAATGTCTAGTCCTATCAGGATGCTTTTATAGTCTGGGGGCTACCACAGCATTCTGATATAGTTACTTGTCAGTTGTGTGTGCCACCTTCTCCCCAGGAAATCTGCCCATAGCCACCTGCAGTCTCTCTCTCTCTTGCAGTATTTATTTATATTGTGTGCCTCGGAGGGAAAAAGAGAAATATGCCAACAATCAGCCCATACCTACATTTCTACACCTCTCCTATTCCCATTTATTTCATGGACCTACATGCCCACCTCAAGTAAGCACACCAAGTTTTCCATTTACTGGGTCCAGTCATCATCTGATCCTGGAAGAGTGTTCTTCTGGTAGGCATTGACATGTCCTACTTTAATGTGCCCCTAATTCCCATGGTGATTTCCATAGGATAGTGCCCCACATGGGGCATCTAACAGACTAGTTTTTCATTGCCCATTTATTTGACCATGTGGCCAGCCATTAGCACACCCAGACTTTATTTTTAAATGGAACTTTTATACTTGTTCAGTGTTTTCATCACTGCAGGGAGAGCATATAGTTCAGCCTGAGCAGATTGTTCTTACCTTCTTCAATCAGAACTTTTCCATCATCTGATGTAGTACAGTAGTCTTCCAAACAGGATGTTGACCATCCACCTTGGAACTGCCATCAGTCAATCTAGTAGCTCTCTTTCAATAGAGAGCTCTTCATAGGGCACTGCCCAGGTGGCCATAGGATTTGGTGGCTCCTCAGCTGATTTCAAAGTAGGCTCCAGTGGAAGAGAGACCTCCTGCACATGAACAGAATGAGTACCTCCTTGCATTGTCCCAGTAACACTGTCCTGTATAAACCGTTTCCATTTATTATGGAGCCCTTCTGGGCACTACCTTATTAGAGTGTTTCTCTCACATCACTTAAGGCATTATGGGCACTTCAGCTTTCACGGTTATATGTCCTTCAGTATAATGGTTAATTAATTTTGTGTGTCAGCTTGACTTGACCATGGGATGCCCAGGTAACTGGTAAAACATTATTTCTGGATGTGCCTCTGAGGGTGTTTCTGGAATAGATTAGCATTTGAATTGGTAGATTCAGGAAAGAAGATCCACCATCACCAGTGTAAGGAGGTGGGGCGTCATCCTATCTATTGAGAGCCTGCCTGAATAGAACAAAAGGATGGAGGAAGGGTGAATTCTTTTCTTGAACTGGGATGTTCATCATCTGCCCCCAGACATCAGAGCTTCTAGTCCTCAGGCTTTTGGACTTGGACTCAATTACACCACCAGCTTTCCTAGTTCTACAGCTTGCACACAGCAGATTATGAGACTTCTCAATCTCCATAATTCTGTGACAATGTGCATACACATATGTGTATATTCACTGATATAATTCCTATAATACACACACACACACACACACACACACACACATACGTAACACACAGAGTCTACTGGTTCTATTTTTTCTGAAGAACCCTAATACATTCAGTCACAGGGGCATTTTCAACTAATGTCCAATAGCAAGTTAGTAATTTGTTCTCAAATGCTGTATATCTTATAGCTGCATCTGAAAATTTTCTGGTCCAAATTCTGGCAGTCACTGCTGGATGGTGCTCACAGGCTTTTTCCATAGCCCCAATCTCTGGTCCATACAGGGCTACTGTAGAGAAAATGTGTCGGTACCAGCAGCCCAGTTTTTAACACGTCATTGATTAAAGGTGTAATCTATTTTTGTGTACCAGGTATTCTATACTATTTCCAACTAAAATCTGTGGGCTTGGACAGTTCTGTAGGTTCCCATTTAGCAGGTATACTGGATAAAGGGCAAATTTACATGCCTTTGGTTTTACAATATAAGGTAGGGAAGTGTTCCCCAATCAGATATAAAATCCATCCCAATACATTCAGGTAAAGGAGATACATCCAGTTCACATGAAGTCCATTTAAGTATTTCAGTTTTAATCTCAACTTTCACTTTAATTTCATCAACCATTTCATGGCTAAGTCCTCCCAACCTAACTGTAGTCCACATTAGGAGTCCAACAGATTTTGGAACCTCAGTGCATTGGTCTGCCATGTCAGAGTCCCAGAAAAGCTTATTCTCTACCCCTGTCCATTTTAACCACACATGCATATAGCCCATGTCCCTAAACAAGGATCAGACTAAAGGACTCTGACCCTTTTCATCAGTCTTTATCCATATTAGATTGTGAGACAATTGCCACAGATGATTTGAGGTAACATTTTTCATTGTCCTTCTTGCCTTTCAGCTTTGTTAATTCCTTCAGACTAAAGTCAATAGAACAGATTTGTTTAAAGCTCTTCAAAGTTGGGGTATGCCAAGAACTCCTATTGGTCTATGTAATCTCCAGTAGTGCTTCATTAAGACCTTTGATCCCATCAGTGTCCAACCTGCTGGGATGAGTCCCTTGATTCTTCCTTTTGTCTTTCCCTATTCTTTCATGACTCATATTATTTTAGCTGTCAGTTTTTTCAGCATGTTATTTGTCCCTTTGTTGGAAACCGTGAAGCTAGTGTCTGTAACTTGGACCAGCTGAAATTCGAGCTTGGCTCAGCATCAGGATTTATCTCAACACTTTACTGTCATTTTACCTATTACACATAATAACTGAGAGATTGTATATTTAGCTTGTTTCTTGTCATTTTGCATTTCCTTATGCATCCAGTGAGCCAACTCTTTAGGAGTTAGATTTATCATTTCTAAATTCCAGTGGTGACTTTTACTTCTAGTAACTGGTTGCAACACAGCTGCTACTTCACACCATGGGTGGCCCAGCGGCCATACAGAATCAAAGTTTTGTCAACTCCTACCCTCTTATCCTTCCTTTTCCCAAACCATTCTTTCACCACATTTCAGTGAGTCAGGGTAATTCTAGTGAATCCCACTTCCGATATCACCTGTGATCAGGAGTCCCCAAGACCACCCCAAGGTTCAATGATTCATTAAAAGGACTTGAGAAATTCAGAAAAACCATTACATTAATGGTTGTGGCTTATTACAGTGAAATGATGCAGACTGAAATCAGCAGAACTGATTTAGGGCAGAGTCCAGGAGAGACTAGATGTGGGCTTCCAGTTGTACTCTCTCCATGGAGTTTTATAGATAGCACTTCTTCCAGCCATGATGTGAGATAATACTCATGAAGTACTGCTAATCAGGGAAGCTCATTCAGCGTTGTTGTCCAGAGTTTCTATTAGGGACCAGTTATGTCTGCATGGAAGGCCCATGTGGCTGGCCTTAGTTATTCAGTCCCCAGCCTCTCCATCCAAAATTAACATAATGTGGCCCAGAGCCCCCCACCACAACTCACATTAT
This sequence comes from Rhinopithecus roxellana, assembly GCF_007565055.1. Classification (NCBI taxonomy): domain Eukaryota; kingdom Metazoa; phylum Chordata; class Mammalia; order Primates; family Cercopithecidae; genus Rhinopithecus; species Rhinopithecus roxellana. The sequence continues at coordinate 58,200,284 of NC_044554.1, read as the reverse complement.
TAGCATAAACTATCTGATGTAGCCCAAGACCCCAAGTAGACAAAGAAACTGAACAGGCAGAATATTTCAGGGTCTTAGAGGTTATCTCCCAGGAGTTGGACAAGGTTCAAATCTTTCTTTGGAGGTACAGGGTTTGGACAGCCTAGGCCATCTGTGTTAATCCTGTACTGCACAATGAGATTACCTATTTTCCCATACTCTCATCAATACTGTTAATCACCCATTCTGGTTTTCGGCAATCTGATATTGTTTACTTGATATGTGTTGTTTTCATGTATTCTTTATGGATGAGATTGAACGTTTTATCTACTGACTGTACATAAGCTACCTGATAAAATCCTTTGCCCATTTTGCTATTGATTGGACATTTTTTCTTCTTGATCTGTGAGTGCTTTCTGTCTATGCAAGAGATTTGATTACTGTGTCTTATATGTTGCATGCTATTTTTCTCAGTTTTTCATTTGCCTTTTGTCTTTGTCATGCATAAATTTGTAATTTTTATGTAGTTACTTTGTCTATCATTTTTAAATGATTTCTGGGGTTTTGAAATTTTCACACTTCTTTCTTAGTAGTGTCCAAGTGTATTTTTTGTGATTAAATTTTTGATCCATCAGGAATCCATTTTGATATAAGAAGTAAACTTCCAATCCAGTCGTATTATTAAATGCCTGCTGAGTTGTTCCAACAAAATTTATTAAATGAATTATTTTTTTCTACTCAATTACAATGCCACATTTATGATATACTAAACTCTTAGGTCCAATTTTGAATTCTGCTCCATTAATCTGTCTTTTGATATGCCAGCATGAAACTCTATAACTATAGCTTTTAAACTATAATTCTGTTATGTGGTAAACTTAGTTCCTTACTATTTTACTTTGTTCAAGATTTTTCTGGCTACTTTTGCCTTATTATGTCTCTATATGGAATCTAAAATAAGCTTTCCTAGTTGTCCTAAAATAAATAAACTGGTAACTTTATTGTGATCACATTAAATTTATAGATTAACTTAAGGAAGAGTAACATACTTTTAAAATTGCACCTTCCTATCCAATAATAAGATTTGTCCACCATTTATCCTAGTTTTCCTTGATCTCCCTTATTATAGTTTTAATTTTTTTTTCTGTACCATTTCTAAGTTTATTGTTAGGTATTTTATTTTGTTGCTAAAACTAAATATTTTTGTTGTGAGAATAGCAATTTCAAATAGAATATTTATTATATTTTCTAACTTGTTTACATACAGGAAAGTTATTTTTGTGTGTATTAATTTTGAACATTTCCATACTTTGTTTCTAATATTTAAATTACTATATATGTTCCAATTATACAGTTATATTATCCTGTATTAATGTAATTATATCTACTAATTTACAGTTTTTATACCTTATATTTCTTTTTTGTACTAAATGCATTTACTGGTACTGTCAAAAAATATTTAATAATGTTGCCTTTGTCTTATTCTTCATTTTAATGGGACTAGTTTTACTGTTTTCTCATTAAGCAAATTATTGGCTTCTGGTTTAAAATAAATTTTTTTGAGTCTGCTAAGGAGTTACCAATTTATTCTTATATTATTAAGAAAACTTTACCAGAAATTATTACTAAACTTTATTAAATGCCTTTTTAACATCTATGGGGGTAGAGGGATTATGATATTCTTCTCATTTGACCTATTATTTTGGTGAGTGATATTAGTTACTTTAATATTGAACCAGTTGTATAGTATTTAAATAAAGTGCAGTTAGTCATTGTGAATAATTTTTAGTGGGTTGCTGAATCCTGTTTTCTCATTTTATGCAGGATTTTTGCTTTAATATTCAGAAATAAGATAGATTTTTAAAAATTTTCTAGCTTGTGTGCATTTTTCAGGTTTTGGTATGAATGTTATTTAGAATTCTTTGCTTTAGAACAGTTTCAATAATGTTTTAATTAATGTTCTTTTTAATTTTGAGAGAAGTCTTCTAAAACTGTGCATATTTTGTTACTGTTTTAGAGAGACAGAGTATATTGTTATAATAAAACTTCTCAGTTTCTTCTTTGTTAGGTCTGTAAGTTTCCTACATATTCCAGGGACAGTTATGGTTATTTATTTTCCTAGAAAAATGCTTTTCATGCAGGATTTTAAAATTCATTTCTAAATTTAAGCAAAGTATTCTCCTATAATTGCTATAATTTCCTTTAAAGATAGGAGATTTTTTTCCCTTTGTCCTAATATTTTACATTGTGTTTTTGCATTCTTATTTTTCTCCCATGAGTATGTTGGTAGGCTTTATCTTGTTAATTTTTTCAAAGAATCAGTGCTTGAATTTATTTCTTAGCTCTAGTTTTGTGCTGTATTAGTTAATGATTTTTTATAAATCTGATTTATTTAGATTTATTTTGTCCTTTATTTAACCTCTTGCTCTGTATTAACTTCTTACTTCCCAGTATTTTATTAAGAATGTTTTCAAATATGCAGAGAAGTTGAAAGGATTATACAGGAACCTATATGGCCATCAACTAGATTCTTACAATCAATAATTTACTATATTGCTTTATCACATATGTAGCCATCTATCCATCCCTCTCTTTATCCATCAAGTCCTTTTAGTTTTTTTATTCATTTAAAAGTAAGTTGCAGATATTCTTACATTTCACCTCCAAATACTTTAGCATGTATATTGTTACCTGGAATTCCTTTTTAGTTTTGAGGTACATTTTACAAAGACAAAATTCACAAATCTAATTGTATCAATGAATTTTAACAAATTTAACAAATGCATACATTTGTGTAATCTAAACCCATACCACAGTATAGAACATTACTGTTATAATTACTTTTTTAAAAATTACTTAGGTGTAAATCTAACAAAACATGTAGAAGACTTGCATTCTTAAAACTATCGATGTTGATGAAATAAATAAAAGAAGATCTAAATAAATCAAGAAATATACCATGTTCATGATTAGGACTAAGCTCAACGTAGTAAAGCTGTCAACTCTCCCCAGTTGACATACAGGTTTCAAGAAATTCCTATCAGGATTTCTTTTTGTAGATGTAGACAAAATTATTCTAAAATTTATATGGAAAGGCTAAAGAACTAAAATAACTTTTTTAAAAAAGCAATTTTGAAAATGAAGCATAAAATGGGATAAAGTAGCCTCTTACCTCAAACTTTTATATAGCTACAGTGGTCAAAGCTGTGTGGTATTAGATCAGTAGAAGAGAATAGGGAACTCAAGTAGAACCACATAAATATTCCCAAGTGGTTTTTGACCAAAGTGAAAAAGGAATTTAATGGAGGAAAGTTTGCATTTTCAACAAATATTGCTGGAGAAATTGGATATCCATAGGAAGAAAAGAAAGAGACAAGGGAAAACTTCAACCTAAGTCTAACACCTTATACAAAATGCATTCAAAATGAATCATAGATTTAAATGTAAAACATACAATTATAAATCTTTTTTAAAATAGAAGAAAATCTTTATGATCTAGAGCTAGGCAAAGAGTTCTTAGAATTGACACCAAAAACATGATTAATAAAAAAATTGGTAAATTGGACTTCAGAATTGCAAAAGACCCTGTTAAGCGGATGAAAATACAGTGAAGAGGAGGAAAAACAAAGAGCAACATGCTTATGCCAGTTGATTCTATCTCTTTTTGTTTTTTTATTTTAATTTTTTTTAAAAAAAAAGCTTTCCCAGAAATTCCACCAGAAGTCATCTTTTTACCCCTCATTAACTAGAATTATATTGCATTGCTACTCCTGGCCACAGGCAAGCCTGAAAACTTAAGGTTATTTAATGGAAGTACATTGCTGCCCTGATAAATTCAGGTTTTGGTAAGTCAGGAAGAAAGTTAGAATGAAAATTTGGAGGACAACTAGCAATGTATAAAAAAACTAGCAGTGGAAATTTGGAGGACAACTAGCTGAGTGCAGGGCCTTATACTGCTAAATATTCTTTTGTTCATATAACAGTGGACCAACTTGAACAACTACTTGAATCTGCATATGGAAATGGCTTATCCTAGCAATTAACAAAGTCACCTATTCTGCCTTATGGAAAATAGTCATCTTTTATATCTGCCACATAAGACAAAATAAAGTAACTCCTCGGCACAATTTTGGAAATGCTGTGAAATCTTTTGGAGGAATACTTAGATTTGGATACCCTTGAAAAGAAGAAGTTATGTGAAATTTTGTGGCATGTGATTTAAATGCAGAATAAACTGGCTGCTGTAGTTGCAAACACTTGTAAAGGCTTGAATATTATCAACTTGTGATGATGTATGTAACTGTCCTGAGAATCCTGTGCTAGAAAACTAAGAGGATGTAATTATCAAATTAGATGAGAACCAGATACAGACTAAAAAGGAATTAAATAACTAAGATGAAATGGATACATGACTGGCAAGATACGAAGTACTGAAACTGACTCAAGAGGAAAATAGAACATCTAAATAGACATATAACAAGTAAAGGGATTTAATTAATAATAGAAAAACTACTACAGAGAATAGCTTAAATCCAAATAGCTTCATTGCTGAATTCTACCAAACATTTAATGTTTAGAACATTGTACTGAACAATTCCTAATACTTCAAAAGCTCTTCCAACAGAAGAGGAAGGAATGCTTCCCCATCCATCCCTATGAGGCCAGTATTACTCTGATAATAAAACCACACAAAGACATCACAAGAAAACTACAAACTAATATATATTATGAATATAGATGTAAAATTCATCAGCAAAATACTAGCAAACTAAATCCAGCAACAAATAAAAAGAATATATATCATGAACAAGTGGAATCTATCCAGATATGTTGTTTGTTCCCTATACCCAAAAATCAATTAATGTGATAGAGAATATCAGTAGAATTAAAAAGAAACACAAGATCATTTCAATAAACATAGAAAAGGCATTTTTTAAAAATCCTGCACCCTTTCATGACAAAAACACTCACTAAATTAGGACAAGAAAGGGATGTCCTCAATAAAAGACATTTATGGAAATCCTACAGCTAATATCTACTTAATGGTGAACAGACTAGATGCTTTCCCCATAAGGTCAAGAACAAGACAAAGATACCCACTTTTCCACTTCTATATGACATTGTAATGGAGGTTCTAGCCAGGGTAATTAGACAAGAAAAAGAAGTTTAAAAAATCTACACTGGAAAGAAGGAAGTAAAACTATATTTGCCAATAAAATAATTTTGTACATAGAAAATCCTAAGCAATCCACTGAAAAAAATTTTTAGAACAATATGTGAGTTCAGCAAGGTTACAGAATATAAGATTAATATATAAAAATCAATTGTATTTCTATGCACTTATAATAAACAACCCTAAAATGAACTTACGAAAACTATTCAATTTGCAAAAGAATAAAATATGAATACATTTAGGTAAAGAGCACAAGGCATACTCTGACAACTACAAAACATTACTGAAAGAAAATAAAGATCTAAGTAAATAGACATCCCATGTTTATGGATCAAAAGACTTACTATTATTATGATGACAGTCCTCCCCAAATGAATCTACAGATTCAATGCAGTTTCCATTAGAATACCAGTGGGTTGCTTTGTAGAAATTGACAGGCTGATACTAAAATTTGTATAGAAACTCAGGGAACCCAGAATGACCAAAAAAAGAAAAAAAAATTAAGAACAAATTTGAGAGCTCACACTTTCTTATTTCAAAACTTAACTACAAACAGTAATTTAGTGTGGTACTGTCATGAGGATAGATATATAGACCAGTGAATACCAGTGAATAAAATTGAAAGTCCAGAAACAAGCCCATGTGTCTGTGGTGAACTGATTTTTGACAAGGATGGCAAGACTATTCAATAGGAAGAGCATTGTCTTTTCAACAAATGGCCCCAAGACAACTGGATAGATAACCACATGCAAAATAAAGAAGTTTGTCCCTTACCTCACACCATATACAAAAATTGATTCAAAATGGATCAACATCTAACTAACAGCCCAAACTATAAAACCCTTACAAGGAAACATAGAGGCAAATCTTCATGACTTTGGATTTGGCAATGCATTATTAAGTATAATGCCAGAAGCACAAGCAACAACTGGAAAAAAAATAGATGAATTGAACTTTATCAAAATTGAAAGTTCTGTGTTTCAACAGAAACTGTCAAGAAAATGAGAATTAAACCCATAGAACAAGAGAAAATATTTGAAAATTATTTATCTGACAAAGGACTTCTATCTAAACTATATAAAGAACTCTTACAACACAATAATAAAAAGACAACTAAATTTTAAAGTGTACAAAGGATCTAAATAAACATTTCTCCAAAGTAGATGAACAAATGGCCAATAAACACATGAAAATATGTTCAACAGCTTTAGTGATAGGGAAATGCAAATTAATACCACAATAAGATACCTCTTTACACCCACTAGGATGACTTGAATCAAAAAGTCAGATGAGTGCTGACAAGCATGCGGAGAGACTGGAACCCTTATACACTGCTGTTGGGAATGTAAAATTGTGCAGCTGCTTTGGAAACAGTTTGGTGTTTCTTCAGAAAGTTAAACATTGAGTTACTATTTGACCCAGCAGTTCCACTTGTAGGTATGTACCCAAGAGAAATGAAAACATATATCCAAACAAAACTTAAATACAAACGTTAATGGCAGCATTATTCTTAGCAGCCACATGGTGGAAACAACCCAAGTGTCCATCAATGGATGAATGGAAAAACAAAATACAGTATTTCCACACAATATAATATTAATTGGCCATAAAAAGGAATGAGGTACTGATACATGCTACAACATGGATGAATTTTGAAACCATTATACTGAGTGATAAAAGCCAGACACAAAGGAACAAATAGTGTGATTCCAATTATGTGAAATGTCCAGAACAGGCAACTATATAGACAGAAAATAGCACATATGCCTACATCTCACTCAAGGTTAGTGTGGTAGTGTTGGGGATTTTTGTATTGTTTTTTCTGTTCCCTTTCCCCAGATGCAATGGTTTTCTACTAATGTCTTATTATAGATTAAGTATTTTGTTCCATAAAGGGAGATGCATAGATGGGTCTGGGTGGAGTTTGGCAGAGGCTGCTGTTCCTCTCCCCAGCGCAGCACCACAAGAATAACTTTCTCAGGATTCTCTTTTTCCTTGTGAGCACCTAGTGGGATTCCCAGAGGAAAAGTCTGAAAGTGGGTGCTAACCCCCTACATCTTATATCTACAGTCCCAAGGGACTTCACACTCACATTTGGCTTTTTAAAATTTATTTTAGAAGCTTTAGCTGTGCCTTATTACCAGATTATATGAAGTTCAGCAGCATCTGCCTTCAGTGGGCAACTACTGAGGTCCAGTTTCACCTTGCAAATTTCTGTCTTTTTGCAGACTTTGGAGCATTTGGTTGCCCTGCAACCTCTTCTATGGGGGGTTGGTGAAAAGCCATTATTTGCAATTTGTCTAGTATATTTTTGTTGTAAGGGTAGGGATGACTTTTTTTCTTTCTTTCTTTTTAGATGGAGTCTCACGCTGTCACCAGGCTGGAGTGCAGTGGTGCAATCTCGGCTCACTGCAACCTCCACCTTCCAGGTTCAAGCCATTCTCCTGCCTCAGCCTCCTGAGTAGCTGGGACTACAGCGCACGCCACCACACTCAGCTAATTTTTGTATTTTTAGTAGAGACGGGGCTTCACTAGTGTTGGCCAGGATGGTCTCCATCTCTTGACCTCGTGATCCGCCTGCCTCAGCTTCCCAAAGTGCTGGGTTTTTTTTTTTTTTTTTTTTTTTTTTTTTTTTTTTTTTTTTAACATTATGTATCTCTTAGCTGACATTGGAAATCTGACCTGTAATTTTCAAAAGTGTCAAAGTCATGACATATAAGGAAAGACTGAAAAGCTGTTCTATATCGAAGAAAACTAAAATATACATTAAAGTTAAATGCAATGTGTGATTCTAAAGTGGATACTTTTGCTATAGAGGACATTATACAACTGTCAAAACTTTAAGGATTAAATATTAGAAATAAATCAGTATGGCCGGGCGCGGTGGCTCAAGCCTGTAATCCCAGCACTTTGGGAGGCCGAGACGGGCGGATCACGAGGTCAGGAGATCGAGACCATCCTGGCTAACACGGTGAAATCCCGTCTCTACTAAAAATACAAAAAAAAAACTAGCCGGGCGAGGTGGCGGGCGCCTGTAGTCCCAGCTACTCGGGAGGCTGAGGCAGGAGAATGGCGTGAACCTGGGAGGCGGAGCTCGCAGTGAGCCGAGATTGCGCCACTGCACTCCAGTCTGGGCGACAGAGCGAGACTCCGCCTCAAAAAAAAAAAAAAAAAAAAAGAAAGAAATCAGTATTAATGTCCTGATCTTGATGGTTGTATTATGGTTATTTATATAAGAGGATTTCCTTCATTGGAGGAAATATGTTTGGAGAGGATGGGGTATTATGTTGGCAAGTATTTCAGGGAGAAAAAGGTTTTTTTCCTGTTATTGCAACTTTACTGTATGTGTGCAACTGTTTCAAATAAAAAGTTTAAAAATCACATGCCTAGGAATAAACCTGATAGCCAAGATTTCTATGAAGAAGCAATAAAGCATTATTGAGAGAGATTTTTAAAGCCCTAAATAGAGGGATATAGAATGTTCATAGATTGAGAGACTCATTATTTTAAAGATGTCAGTTATCTCCAAACTGATCTACATATTCCATGCAATACCAATCAAAATCCCAATTGTGATTTTTTTATAGAAATTGACAAGATACTTTAAAAATCCATATGGAAATGCCAACGACCTCTTAAAGGACAAAAATTGTAAGATTTACTTTACTAGCTCATAAACCTTAATAAAGTTACAGTAATGTATGGCATTGCTGAAAGGAAACAGGAAGGGATTAGAATAGAGAGCTTAGAAACAGACCTGTGTATATATGGTCATTATGACAAAAATGGAACTGCAAGAGAAAGTTAAAGATGGTCTTTTCAGTAAATAATACTGGAATAATTGGATTTCCATATGGAAAACGTGAAATCTCACCCCAACCTTATACACAAAAGTCCATTTCAAATGGGTTAGGATATAAAAATGAAAGGTAAAACAATAAGACTTCTAGAAAATAATACAAGAAAATATCTTCATAATGTTAAAATCTGGAAAGACTTAAACAGAACATAAAATACCTTAACCAGGGGACCGGGTGCGGTGGCTCACGCCTGTAATCCCAGCACTTGGGGAGACTGAGGGGGACGGATCACGAGGTCAGAAGATGGAGACCATCCTGGCTAACATGGTGAAACCCCATCTCTACTAAAAATACAAAAAAAATTAGCCGGGCGCGGTGGCGAGCACCTGTAGTCCCAGCTACTCGGGAGGCTGAGGCAGGAGAACGGCATGAACCCGGGAGGCAGAGCTTGCAGTGAGCGGAGATAGTGCCACTGCACTCCAACCTGGGCAACAGAGCGAGACTCCATCTCCAAAAAAAAAAAAAAAAAAAAATCCCTAACCATAAAGAAAAAGACGGATAAATTTGACTACAGTAAAATTAAAAACTTCAGTGCATCAAAAAATAAACCAAGGTAAACAATAGATTGGGAGAATATATTAATATTTGCAATACATAACTGACAAATAGATCATTTCTGGAATATACAAAGCATTTCTGAAAGTAATAAGAGAAGACAAACAACCCAGTAGGAAACTGGGCAGGAGACTTCAATGGGCACTTTATAAAAAAAATGATATTCACATGGCCAGTAAACATGTGAGATAATATCAACCTTATCGTGAAGTCTTATCTTACGGTGATTTTAATTTGCAATTCCCTGATCATGAGGCTGAGTACTGTTTCACAGACACCTTGCAAGGTTAAATTTAACTTATACTAAGCAATGGTGAGCATATGGAGCAAATAGAACCTTCGTGACCTGCTGGTGGGTATGTAAATTAGTATAATCATTTTGGATGATAGTGTGGCATTATTTACTGAAACTGATACATGCCCTGCAACCTAGAATTTTTACTCCTAAAGGTGATGTGAGCACAGATGCTCTAAGCAATATGTACAAAGCTGTTCATAGCACCATTGTTCTTAATAGCCCCAAACTGAAACAGCCCAAATGTCCATTATAAATAGAAATGGATAAATTGTAACATTTTGTAAAATATTATATATCAATGAAATAAGCAAATTATAGCAATATGCCACCACGTGGATTGATTTCACAATATACATGAAAAACAGCACAGAAGAATACCACATACTATGCGATTTTAATTTATATAAAGTTCAAATATGGGCAAAGCAAAGCAATGGTTTTATTTACACTTCTGTAGATAAAAACTATATTATACACATGCATATATATATGAATGCTTAGGTGGTAAAATTATAAAGGAGAGTAAAGAAATTATATTTATATTAGCATTATATTAAGGCTAATGGCTCCTTTTCAAAGGGAGGGAGAGGCTGGTGATGGGAAAGGGGCATAAGTGGAGTATGTAAGGTGCTTGCAATGTAATATTTCGTGGCTTATGTGGTATTTGCTTTGTGATAAATCAGTAAGCTGTAGTTCTTTGTTGTTGCACTTTTCATAAGCATAATACCTAATAAACATTTAAACATTTGCTTTGTTTCTGGCCATGTGAAATATGGATAGAAGTTTGTTTTGGTAGAATTTTTTAGTGGGCACAAACAATTGACAAAAAGATGAATACATCAGTGGAACAGAGTAAAAACGTCCAGAAATAGACCAACATGTTTATGACCAAATGACCTTTGACAAATGCACTAAAGAAACCCAATGAGGGTAAGGAAAGTCTTTTCAACAATTGGTGTTGTAACAACTTAGTATACATGTAGAAAAAAAAAAATCCTTGACTTCTACCTCACTAGTACACAAAAATTAATTCAAGACAGATTATAGATCTAAACATATAAAGCTATATATAACCTAACCTTATAAAGCTCCTATAAGAAAACATGGAACAATATCTTTGTAGTTATAGAGAAGGCAACAATTCCTTAGGAGATAGAAAGAAAAAAGAAACAATGAAAAATCAATAGAGTTGATGTCATCAAAATTTAAAATTTCTCATTAACAGACAGTTAAAAATGAAAAGGCAAGCCACAGTCTATAAAAATAAATATTCCCAACACATATATGACAAAAGACTTGTATGCAGAATATATGAAGAATTCCTACAAACCAACAATGAAAACCTAATTTTAAAATGGACAAAAGATTTGAACAGACATTTCTCAAAGACTTATAATAATCAATAAACATATGAAAAAAATTTTTCCACATGGGAAATGAAAATTTGAACCACAATGAGATACCACTTTACATCTACCAGGATGGCAAAAAATTTAAAAGACTGACAACCAAATATTAGAATGTAGAGCAACTGGAACTCTAATACATTGTTGGTGTTCCCACAAAGTGATAAAATTGTATAATCACTTTGTAAAAAGATTTGACAGTTTTATTTCTTAATAAAGGAAAATATACATGTATTCCCTGACCAGCAGTTTATCTCTTAGGTAAATAAAGATGTAACTATTATGTCCACTAATGGTCAAATTGTGGCAATCCATATTAGAGAACACTATACAGATGTTAAAAAATGATAAAGATCTATGTCTATTAAACATCTCTAAGATGTTTAGTGAAGTGGGGTGGGAAAAACAAATTGGTGATCCGTATATATACAATGATGCCATATACATGAAGAAGACATTGTGGTTAACTTATTGTGGTTGATTCCGTCGCAGTTGATTAAGTCAGTTAGTACAAGACACTCTTCCACTGACAGCCATGTTGTTTTACATTTTACAACGGTAAGCCTTAGGATGAGGATGACAAAGTGGAGAGACATAAAGAAACTGAGCTCTGGATGACCACCGAGTCACTGATTATACCATCCCTTGAATCCCCTCTACTTCTAGGTTTCTAAATATGTGAAATAATATTTTTTCTTAGCATATGCCAAAAGCATCTGAACTGGATGGGTGAAAGCAAGAAAGCCTAAAAAGATAGAAACCAAAATGTTGGCCAGGTGCGGTGGCTCACGTCTGCAATCCTAGCACTTTGGGAGGCTGAGGCGGGCAGATTGCCTGAGCTCAGGAGTTCAAGACCAGCCTCGGCAACACGGTGAAACTCCATCTCTACTAAAATACAAAAAAAATTAGCTGGGCGTGGTGGCATGCACCTGTAGTCCCAGCTACTTGGGAGGCTGAGGCAGGAGAATTGCTTGAACCCAGGAAGTGGAGGTTGCAGTGAGCTGAGATCATGCCACTGCACTCCAGCCTGGGCAACAGAGCGAGACTCTGTCTCTTAAAAAAAAAAAAAAAAAAAAAAAAAAAAAAGTTGATATTTATCTCTGCATAATGAGATTGTGGATTTTTTTTCTTTTAACTTTTATACGATAAACAAGACTGACAAAAATAATTACTTATAAAAAGCATTCCAAATTAAACACCTTTAATTCAGAACCTCTATTATTTCTGGGATTTCCTATGACTCCTGGATTTCCCTTTTATAAGATCATTTGCATATACCATATCTCAGTGATCAAAAAGTGGGATCAACCAAAGATAAATCTGAGAACAGATTACAAGAAGTCTCACAGTAGCCAAGTGAATAAAGAGATATACAAAATGGAATATCCTTACCACCTACTTAGGCTTTTAAATCTGCTGTACTGGTGGTTAGGACCTGAAGGAGTCTTCTTTGGCTTACAAGTTTATTTTTTTTCTTTTTCCTTGGAAGAAAATGAAGCGTATGGTGTAGGGCTGAAGGCATGGTGTTGTCTCAGCCAGTCCTAAGGCCTATGGAGAAAGGAGCTGAAGGACAAAGCAGAAACCTTCACAAGGTGATCCATGAGACATAATGACACAAACAGCACTGATTTAGTGCTCATATGACATGGTAACTGCTAAGTGCAGTCTCCATTCTTCTGGGAACATGACTTTGACTAAAGGAGGACTCAAAAAAATGCAGTGTTGTTTTCTCAGCTCAAGAGTTTGCAGCTTTGAGAGAACTGGGAAACACGTATTTGTTATGCACAGACATCTGAGTTCTCTTGGGACAGTGGTAGCCACCTCTTTCAAGTAGTTTTTTGAACAGCAGACATCAACAAGGACAGTAGGAGATTGTGATAATGGAAAGATGAATATATAATTTTCCAGTCTACTTGACAAAAAGATAGCTGCGAAATCTGTCACTGAATAACAAGTCAAGAAGAAGTGCCTATATCAGGAATCCATGTTGATGTTTAAGGCCATTACCGATGAAATTGCTTAATATAGAATACTCAGAAAATCTTGAAATGCTTCATTTCAAGTGAAAATCTACTTAAACAACCCTAGCTCTAGAGTAGCTTTTTTGCAATGACGATATTGCCAGACATAAAACATTTATGCAGTAGACGTATATTACATTATTTACATCTAAGGAATATGTGGATAAGAACTTTGCATTGTTCAACTATCCATTCATTCATCTCTCCATATGTCCATTGATCTCTGTCCATTTAATCTATAGACATTTAACTGAATGCTCACCCTGTTTCAAATACAATGTAAAGAACAATTTTAGTGGAACAGTGGATATGGGTATCAGAAGTGGGTTACATCTGATTCTCAGAACACAGCTCTCAGTAAGAGTATTCTAATAAACTGCAAACTTGACCCTTATATACAAGTTCTTTCTCCAGTTATAATGATAGGGTTTCATGGTTCTCTACAATAAGGACTAGTTATTAATAAGTAAAGAAGAGAGTAAGCAGAAATTAATAAAATCTCTGTTTTCTTAACTGAGAAGTCTGGATTTCTTGCAACTTTTGAAAATCAGCATACACAGGCTGGGCGCGGTGGCTCACGCCTGTAATCCCAGCACTTTGGGAGGCCGAGGCAGGCAGATCACGAGGTCAGGAGATCGAGACCATCCTGGCTAACCTGGTGAAACCTCGTCTTTACTAAAAATACAAAAAAAAAAAAATTAGCCAGGCTTGGTGGCGGGCATCTGTAGTCCTAGCTACTTGGGAGGCTGAGGCAGGAGAATGGCGTGAACCCGGGAGGCGCAGCTTGCAGTGAGCTGAGATTCATGCTGCTGCACTCCAGCCTGGGTGACAGAGACTCCGTCTCAAAAAAAAAAAAAAGAAGAAAATCGGCATACACAAAGGCAAATAGCTGAAATTCCTAACGTTTCAGAATGGGAGCTATTTTATTAGTTCATTAATTTTGACTTAAGTTGGTTAAGGCTTTCAACTAATGAGAAGATTTTAAATAAAACATTTAAAATTTTAATCATAATTTGCTTATCTTTATTATCAATTTATTTGGTTGTGTGTGATTCATTTAACTCTACAATACAGTGATACACGTTTGCATCAATATGGTAGACTGTGTTTCTTCTGTAGCTAGATTTGACGGCTATTGATTATGTCAAATACACTTCTGTTGTTACAGCAGATGTACACATAATCTCTAAAATATTTGTCCAGTAATACTTGTTTGTCACCAAATTCTTGGTCCATTAAAAAAATACAAATAACTAGGGTAGTTAGGCTGTGAAGTCATTTTTCCCTCATCAAATAGGTCATGGTCAGAAAGATCTGAGAGTAGTGCAGATGACGTTTAAGAAATTTGAACCTAAAAAGAAGGAAAGCTGGCAGCTAAAGGAGAAGTGGCAGGGGTAGGGGGCATCTAATATCTTTACTGGCCAGGCGTGGTGGCTCACACCTGTAATCCCAGCACTTTGGGAGGCCAAGGCGGGTGGATCACGAGGTCAGGATATCAAGACCATCCTGGCTAACATGGTGAAACTGCGTCTCTACTAAAAATACAAAAAAATAAATAATTAGCTGGGCGTGGTGGCAGTCACCTGTAGTCCCAGCTACTCGAGAGGCTGAGGCAGGAGAATGGTGTGAACCCGGGAGGCGGAGCTTGCAGTGAGCCGAGATCGGGCCACTGCACTCCAACCTGGGCGACTGAGCAAGACGCATCTCCAATAAATAAATAAACAAAATAAAATAAAATAAAATATTTGCTTTTGGGAGATAAACCTGAATATGTTTATAAGATGTATCTTGACAGCCATTATCAAGCAAGGAGGCTGAAAGGAAAGGAAGAATAAAAGGTAGAGTAGGATTCCCAGAGGTGGGATAGAATGGTATTAAGGGCTCAGGAGAAAGAGAACTGTGTTATAAAATAGGTATAAAATCAGTAATGAGCAAAAAGCAATCATGAAACTACTCAATATAATAATTCAGAAAAAGGTATGAACGAAATGTCATAAGTTGTATTACAGTGTGACAATGTTCATTATTACTTCCAATGAACCCTTAGTGCAATCTTACCCCACACAAAACACTACATTTTAGCCTATATCTATCAATGAATAATTTGAAAATACGCAATAAAATTTTCCTGTTTTATTTTGAAGTCATTTTCAAATAATGTTTCACTTTTTTTTCCAGATTGGACTCCTTCTTGTCCTGAGCCAGTGTATATCCCAACGGGCTTAGAAATGGAACCCCTTTATCCAGACTCCAAGGAAAATACTGTGGTTTATCTAGCTGAAGATGGTGAGCACATAATGATGCATGTTGCTGTAAAATAGAATTTGGTACTTAGGTTAATCTCTGAGTTATATTTGTTCTGCTGTTTGTAGTGGAAATTTCAGATGACCAGTCCCTAAACGTAAAGATGTTTGTTTACATATTGATCCAAGTGTGGATTTAGTGCCAGTTATATTTTTGAAGGCGTATTGCAGTTTATGAAAAGTTACTTTAAAATTAAACATCATGTTTGCCATTAGAATGAAGAGTTATATTTAGAATGAATTTTGCTTCATATCAATTTTGAAAGATAAACGCAGTGAAGTGCTTTGCAACTATTATTACCTCTAGTACAGCTCACATTCATGCATTCATTCAGATGTTTTTCTTTTAATTTCCTGACTCTGATGCATTTCTTGGCGTTATAATGTTTAAAAGCGAAACAATTACCCTACATTGCAAAAAAATATCTAAGATTGTATCTCAGGAAAGTGTTCTTAACACTCAAGATCCATATTTGTACTTTGAAAACTCTATTAATGCAAAATATTTTGTCTGCTTTCATGATACAGTATGCTAATAATCAAACATAGAAGTCTCAGAGTATATTCTCAACTATGCTGCTCCTGAAACAAGTGTAAGGAAGTATAGACTCCTCATAATTTCACCAACACAGTTTAATATCTTAGAGTATTTTCATATATTAAAGATAACTTCTAGGGAGCATATATACTTAAGGGGCTAGCAAGACAAAGAGAAATTCACAGAGACTATTTCCTGTACGGTAAGCAATTCTAGAAATCATATACTCACAAACAATTCACAAAAATATACTCACAATATTTTTAAACAACTGCAGAGGAATACCTATGATTTTTCCAACTTGATTGTGAATATTTACATGGCAAACATGCCTCAGAACTGCCATACATAACTGAAATGAGATCTGATTTAAAAAACTAAAATAACTGAGATGAATCAGTCAGGGTCTTCTCAGGAATTAGATAGCATACTCAGAGTAATTTAAGAAAGTTTAATGAAATTTAACTTAATGAATTTTTAAAAGGGTAGACAGAGTTAATGGAGATTAACAAGGGATGGTGGGAAGCAACATAGGACTATCAACAGAGCAGAACCATGACTGCTAGGCCTGAAAGGGTGAGAAGACAGAATGGTCTCCAGACCTGTAGAATCCTTTAGGTATAGGAGAGGGCAGCCTCGAAACAATTGTGGCTTTCAGTAAAGAAAAGACAGAGGGGGCGGAGCAAGATGGCGGAATAGAAACAACTCCAGTCACCAGCTCCCAGCACCAGAGACACAGAACAGAGGTGATTTCTGCATTTTCAACTGAGGTACTGGGTTCATCTCACTAGGGAGTGCCGGACAATCGGTGCTGGTCAGCTGCTGCAGCCGGACCAGCCAGAGCTGAAGCAGGGCGAGGCATCGCCTCACCTGGGAAGCACAAGGGGAAAGGGAATCCCTTTTCCTAGCCAGGGGAACACACAACACCTGGAAAATCGGGTAACTCCCACCCCAATACTGCGCTGTACCAGGGGTCTTAGCAAACGGGCACACCAGGAAATTATATCCCACACCTGGCTGGGAGGGTCCCACGCCCAGGGAGCCTCCCTTATTGCTAGCACAGCAGTCTGTGATCTAACTGCAAGGCAGCAGCGAGGCTGGGGGAGGGGTGCCACCATTGCTGAGGCTTAAGTAGGTAAACAAACCCGCTGAGAAGCTCGAACTGGGTGGAGCTCACAGCAGCTCAAGGAGGCCTGCCTGTCTCTGTAGACTCCACCTCTGGGGACAGGGCACAGCTCAACAACAACAACAACAACAAAGCAGCAGAAACCTCTGCAGATGCAAATGCCTCTGTCTGACAGCTTTGAAGAGAGCAGTGGATCTCCCAACATGGAGGTAGAGATCTGAGAACGGACAGACTGCCTGCTCAAGTGGGTCCCTGACCCCTGAGTAGCCTAACTGGGAGACATCCTCCACTAGGGGCAGACCAACACCCCACACTTCACATGGTGGAGTACACCCCTGAGAGGAAGCTTCCAAAGCAAGAATCAGACAGGTACACTCACTGTTCAGCAATATTCTATCTTCTGCAGCCTCTGCTGCTGATACCCAGGCAAACAGGATCTGGAGTAGACCTCAAGCAATCTCCAACAGACCTACAGCTGAGGGTTCTGACTCTTAGAAGGAAAACTAACAAACAGGAAGGACACCCACACCAAAACCCCATCAGTACGTCACAATCATCAAAGACCAGAGGCAGAAAAAACCACAAACATGGGGAAAAAGCAGGGCAGAAAAGCTGGAAATTCAAAAAATAAGAGCGCATCTCCCCCTCCAAAGGAACACAGCTCATCGCCAGCAATGGATCAAAGATGGATGGAGAATGACTTTGACGAGATGAGAGAAGAAGGCTTCAGTCCATCAAACTTCTCAGAGCTAAAGGAAGAATTACGTACCCAGCGCAAAGAAACTAAAAATCTTGAAAAAAAAAAAAGAGTGGAAGAATTGATAACTAGAATAATTAATGCAGAGAAGGCCATAAACGAACTGACAGAGATAAAAACCATGACACGAGAAATACGTGACAAATACACAAGCTTCAGTAACCGACTCGATGAACTGGAAGAAAGAGTATCAGCGATTGAGGATCAAATGAATGAAATGAAGCGAGAAGAGAAACCAAAAGAAAAAAGAAGAAAAAGAAATGAACAAAGCCTGCAAGAAGTATGGGATTATGTAAAAAGACCAAATCTACGTCTGATTGGGGTGCCTGAAAGTGAGGGGGAAAATGGAACCAAGTTGGAAAACACTCTTCAGGATATCATCCAGAAGAACTTCCCCAACCTAGTAGGGCAGGCCAACATTCAAATTCAGGAAATACAGAGAACGCCACAAGGATACTCCTCCAGAAGAGCAACTCCAAGACACATAATTGCCAGATTCACCAAAGTTGAAATGAAGGAAAAAATCTTAAGGGCAGCCAGAGAGAAAGGTCGGGTTACCCACAAAGGGAAGCCCATCAGACTACCAGCAGATCTCTCGGCAGAAACTCTACAAGCCAGAAGAGAGTGGGGGCCAATATTCAACGTTCTTAAAGAAAAGAATTTTAAACCCAGAATTTCATATCCAGCCAAACTCAGTTTCATAAGTGAAGGAGAAATAAAATCCTTTACAGATAAGCAAATGCTTAGAGATTTTGTCACCACCAGGCCTGCCTTACAAGAGACCCTGAAGGAAGCACTAAACATGGAAAGGAACAACCCGTACCAGGCATTGCAAAAACATGCCAAAATGTAAAGACCATCAAGGCTAGGAAGAAACTGCATCAACTAATGAGCAAAATAATCAGTTAATATCATAATGGCAGGATCAAGTTCACACATAACAATATTAACCTTAAATGTAAATGGACTAAATGTTCCAATTAAAAGACACAGACTGGCAAACTGGATAAAGAGTCAAGACCCATCAGTCTGCTGTATTCAGGAGACCCATCTCACATGCAGAGACATACATAGGCTCAAAATAAAGGGAGGGAGGAAGATCTACCAAGCAAATGGAGAACAAAAAAAAAAGCAGGGTTGCAATACTAGTCTCTGATAAAACAGACTTTAAACCATCAAAGATCAAAAGAGACAAAGAAGGACATTACATAATGGTAAAGGGATCAATTCATCAGGAAGAGCTAACTAGCCTAAATATATATGCACCCAATACAGGAGTACCCAAGTTCATAAAGCAAGTCCTTAGAGACTTACAAAGAGACTTAGACTCCCATACAATAATAATGGGAGACTTCAACACTCCACTGTCAACATTAGACAGATCAACGAGACAGAAAGTTAACAAGGATATCCAGGAATTGAACTCGTCTCTTCAGCAAGCAGACCTAATAGACATCTACAGAACTCTCCACCCCAAATCAACAGAATATACATTCTTCTCAGCACCACATCACACTTATTCCAAACTTGACCACATAATTGGAAGTAAAGCACTCCTCAGCAAATGTACAAGAACAAAAATTATAACAAACTGTCTCTCAGACCACAGTGCAATCAAACTAGAACTCAGGACTAAGAAACTCAATCAAAACCGCTCAACTACATGGAAACTGAACAACCTGCTCCTGAATGACTACTGGGTACATAACGAAATGAAGGCAGAAATAAAGATGTTCTTTGAAACCAATGAGAACAAAGATACAACATACCAGAATCTCTGGGACACATTTAAAGCAGTGTGTAGAGGGAAATTTATAGCATTAAATGCCCACAAGAGAAAGCAGGAAAGATCTAAAATTGACACTCTAACATCACAATTAAAAGAACTAGAGAAGCAAAAGCAAACACATTCAAAAACCTAGCAGAAGGCAAGAAATAACTAAGATCAGAGCAGAACTGAAGGAGACAGAGACACAAAAAACCCTCCAAAAAATCAATGAATCCAGGAGTTGGTTTTTTGAAAAGATCAACAAAATTGATAGAGTGCTAGCAAGACTAATAAAGAAGAAAAGAGAGAAGAATCAAATAGATGCAATAAAAAATGATAAACGGGATATCACCACCGACCCCACAGAAATACAAACTACCATCAGAGAATACTATAAACACCTCCACGCAAATCAACTAGAAAATCTAGAAGAAATGGATAATTTCCTGGACACTTACACTCTCCCAAGACTAAACCAGGAAGAAGCTGAATCCCTGAATAGACCAATAGCAGGCTCTGATATTGAGGCAATAATTAATAGCCTACCAACCTAATAGTCTATTAGGTCTGCTTGCTGAAGAAAAAAGTCCAGGACCAGATGGATTCACAGCTGAATTCTACCAGAGGTACAAGGAGGAGCTGGTACCATTCCTTCTGAAACTATTCCAATCAATAGAAAAAGAGGGAATCCTCCCTAACTCATTTTATGAGGCCAACATCATCCTGATACCAAAGCCTGGCAGAGACACAACAAAAAAAGAGAATTTTAGACCAATATCCCTGATGAACATCGATGCAAAAATCCTCAATAAAATACTGGCAAACCGGATTCAGCAGCACATCAAAAAGCTTATCCACCATGATCAAGTAGGCTTCATCCCTGGGATGCAAGGCTGGTTCAACATACGCAAATCAATAAACGTAATCCAGCATATAAACAGAACCAAAGACAAAAACCACATGATTATCTCAACAGATGCAGAAAAGGCCTTTGACAAAATTCAACAGCCCTTCATGCTAAAAACGCTCAATAAATTCGGTATTGAGGGAACGTACCTCAAAATAATAAGAGCTATTTATGACAAACCCACAGCCAATATCATACTGACTGGGCAAAAACTGGAAAAATTCCCTTTGAAAACTGGCACAAGACAGGGATGCCCTCTCTCACCACTCCTATTCAACATAGTGTTGGAAGTTCTGGCTAGGGCAATCAGGCAAGAGAAATAAATCAAGGGTATCCAGTTAGGAAAAGAAGAAGTCAAATTGTCCCTGTTTGCAGATGACATGATTGTATATTTAGAAAACCCCATTGTCTTAGCCCAAAATCTCCTTAAGCTGATAAGAAACTTCAGCAAAGTCTCAGGATACAAAACTAATGTGCAAAAATCACAAGCATTCTTATACACCAGTAACAGACAGAGAGCCAAATCAGGAATGAACTTCCATTCACAATTGCTTCAAAGAGAATAAAATACCTAGGAATCCAACTTACAAGGGATGTCAAGGACCTCTTCAAGGAGAACTACAAACCACTGCTCAGTGAAATCAAAGAGGACACAAACAAATGGAAGAACATACCATGCTCATGGATAGAAAGAATCAATATCGTGAAAATGGCCATACTGCCCAAGGTAATTTATAGATTCAATGCCATCCCCATCAAGCTACCAATGAGTTTCTTCACAGAATTGGAAAAAACTGCTTTAAAGTTCATATGGAACCAAAAAAGAGCCTGCATTACCTAAGTCAAAAGAACAAAGCTGGAGGCATCACGCTACCTGACTTCAAACTATACTACAAGGCTATAGTAACCAAAACAGCATGGTACTGGTACCAAAACAGAGATATAGACCAATGGAACAGAACAGAGTCCTCAGAAATAATACCACACATCTACAGCCATCTGATCTTTGACAAACCTGAGAAAAACAAGAAATGGGGAAAAGATTCCCTATTTAATAAATAGTGCTGGGAAAATTGGCTAGCCATAAGTAGAAAGCTGAAACTGGATCCTTTCCTTACTCCTTATACGAAAATTAATTCAAGATGGATTAGAGACTTAACTGTTAGACCTAATACCATAAAAACCCTAGAAGAAAACCTAGGTAATACCATTCAGGACATAGGCATGGGCAAGGACTTCATGTCTAAAACACCAAAAGCAATGGCAACAAAAGCCAAAATTGACCAATGGGATCTAATTAAACTAAAGAGCTTCTGCACAGCAAAAGAAACTACCATCAGAGTGAACAGGCAACCTACAGAATGGAAGAAAATTTTTGCAATCGACTCATCTGACAAAGGGTTAATATCCAGAACCTACAAAGAACTCAAACAAATTTACAAGAACAAAACAAACAACCCCATCAAAAAGTGGGCAAAGGATATGAACAGACATTTCTCAAAAGAAGACATTCATACAGCCAACAGACACATGAAAAAATGCTTATCATCACTGGCCATCAGCGAAATGCAAATCAAAACCACAATGAGATACCATCTCACACCAGTTAGAATGGCAATCATTAAAAAATCAGGAAACAACAGGTGCTGGAGAGGATGTGGAGAAACAGGAACACTTTTACACTGTTGGTGGGACTGTAAACTAGTTCGACCATTATGGAAAACAGTATGGCGATTCCTCAAGGATCTAGAACTAGAAATACCATTTAACCCAGCCATCCCATTACTGGGTATATACCCAAAGGATTATAAATCATGCTGCTATAAAGACACATGCACACGTATGTTTATTGCAGCACTATTCACAATAGCAAAGACTTGGAATCAACCCAAATGTCCATCAGTGACAGACTGGATTAAGCAAATGTGGCACATATACACCATGGAATATTATGCAGCCATAAAAAAGGATGCGTTTGTGTCCTTTGTAGGGACATGGATGCAGCTGGAAACCATCATTCTCAGCAAACTATCACAAGAACAGAAAACCAAACACCACATGTTATCACTCATAGGTGGGAACTGAACAATGAGATCACCTGGACTTGGGAAGGGGAACATCACACACTGGGGCCTATCATGGAGAGGGGGAGGGGGGAGGGATTGCATTGGGAGTTATACCTGATGTAAGTGACGAGTTGATGGGTGCAGCACACCAACATGGCACAAGTATACATATGTAACAAACCTGCACGTTATGCACATGTACCCTAGAACTTAAAGTATAATAATAAAAAAAACCAAACAGACAACTGACAATCTGTGGCACTGAAGGGAAAATGCTAGGGGGATAAATAACCCAATTTCGCTCTCCTCCCAACTTCCCATGTTCTACCAGTGCCTCCCATTGTCCACAGCCAAAGGGCAAGAGTACCTCTGAGGCAGTCAATACAGATCAACCTCTTTGGAAACGTATAATGTGCAGAAGAGTAGAGGATAGATCTGTAGGTAGAATCAGAGAATATCCATTGCAATCAACCCCACTTAATCCTATTTTTATGCCATACTTGGGAGATGTGAAGATCTGCCTGTCCATAAGTTGAAAGGAAAGCTATAGAAACAAGGTTTGAGGATGAAAAAAAGTCTTGACTTACTTGATTTTCATTGAACATGTGAAAGATTAATTGTAAATACTTACCTTTTTCCATTTTCACAAATGAGAAAAAAGAGCAGAAAAGACAAATTTCAGTAGGTAGGATGTGATTTAAATGTCAATGAAAATTAAATGTTCTTACAAAGTTAAAACCCTAGGACAGGATACTGAAGAATGTGGCATAGTATGAGACCTGATTAATTTTTATTTTGGATAAATTGAGGTAAAATGTAAATAGAATGAAATGTATAGATCATAAGTACACAATTTGGTGAGTTTTGAAAAATATATCATCTGTGTAACCAACACTCCTATCAAGTGTGGAACACTTCCATCACTCCAAAAGTTCCCATCTCTCCCATTCTGGTCAGTCCCCAGCTCCAGCCCCAGGCAAACACTGGTCTGATTTCCGTCACCATAGATTAGTTTTGCCTGACTTTTAGCTTCATATAAATGTAGTCATACAGTAAGTGCACTGTTATGTCTGAATTCTTTGACTTGGAATTATGTTTTCAGATTTATACATGTTAGCAGATTCTTTTATATTGCCAAATGGTACCCCATCATATAACTATACCACAAATTGCCTTTTTATGATTGATACATATTCAAGATATAAATGCTGTATCACATATATATATATGATATGGTGAAATTTTCACTTTCATCTGTGGAAGTCCTTTTCACTTTCATAACAATATCTTTTGATGAGTAGAACTTTTAAACTATTATGAAGTCAATTACCAATTGTTTTTCTTTCAAATTTAGTGCATTCTGCATCCTTTCTATCTATAAACTTTGCTTTTCCCAAGATCACCTATTGTTTTTGAAGAAACTTTATTCTTTTCACTTTTTTTATCTTTGACTTTGATTCATCTAGAATCATTTTTTGTGAATGGTTTGGGATAAGGGTCAAGGTTCGTTTTTTCCCACCTTTTAACAAAATTGATTCATCACCAGCTATTGAAAAGACTATCCTATCACCTACTGAATTGCCCTGCCACCTTTATTAAATGTCAGTTAACAATATATATGTAGGTCTATTTCTAGACACTTCATTCTGTTCCACTGATGTATTGATACTTATGCCAGTACCACCATATTGATATTGTAGCTTTATCCATGGCAATCTACTTTGATAGTCAATCTTTCTTTTATCAGTATTTGTATAGTGCATATATATTTTTCCATCATTTTACTTTTAACCTATGTTTTATATTTAACTTTTTTTATTTTGGGAGATATACAGCATATCATTGGGATTTGCTTTTGTTTTTTTTTTTTTAACTTCTGGAATACATGTTCAGAATGTGCAGGTTTGTTACATAGGTATCTGTGTGCCATGGTGGTTTGCTGGACCTATCAACCTGTCACCTAGGTTTTAAGCTCCACATGCATTAGCTGTTTGTCCTGATGCTCTCCCTCCCCTCGCCCTGGCCCTGACAGGCCTCGGTATGTGTTGTTCCTCTCCCTGTGTCCATGTGTTCTCATTGTTCAGCTCCCACTTATGAATGAGAACATGTGGTGTTTGGCTTTCTGTTCCTGTGTTAGTTTGCTGAAGATGATGTTGTCTAGCTTCATCCATGTCCCTGCAAATGACATGATCTCATTCCTTTTTGTGGCTGCATAGTATTCCATGGTGTATTTGTACCACATTTTATTTATCTAGTCTATCACTGATGGACATTTGGGTTGGTTCCATGTCTTTGCCATTGTGAATAGTGCTGCAATAAACATACATGTGGATGTATCTTTATAATAGAATGATTTCTATTCCTTTGGGTATATACCCAGTAATGGGATTGCTGGGTCAGATGGTATTTCTGGTTCTAGATCCTTGAGGAATCGCCACACTTTCTTCCACAATGGTTGAACTAATTTATATTTCCACCAACAATGTAAAAGTGTTTCTATTCTCCACAGCCTCACCAGCATCTGTTGTTTCTTGACTTTTTAATAATCACCATTCTGATTGGTATGAGATGGTATCTCATTGTGGTTTTGATTTGCATTTCTCTAATGACCAGTGATGATGAGCTTTTCTTCATATGTTTTTTGGCCATATAAATGTCTTCTTTTGAGAAGTGTCTGTTCATATCCTTTGCTCACTTTTTGATGGTTTTTTTTTTTTTTCCTTGTAAACTTGTTTACGTTCTTGTAAATTCTGGATATTAGACGTTTATCAGATGGGTAAATTGCAAAAATTTTCTCCCATTCTGTAGGTTGCCTGTTTGCTCTTATGATAGTTCCCTTGCTATGCAGATGCTTTTTAGTTTAATTAGATCCCATTTGTCAATTTTAGCTTTTGTTGCAATTGCTTTTGGTGATTTCATTATAAAATATTTGTCCATGCCTATGTTCTTAATGGTGTTGCCTAGGTTTTCTTCTAGAGTTTTTATGGTTGGATTTGCTTTTTATATAAACTAAAAAATCTGTCCTTTAATTATCATGTTTAATATATAATTATTGTTGTTGGATTAATAGCTACCATCTTACTAGCTGTGTTTTATTCCATATGTTATTTCTTTTTAATTCTTTGTCTGCCTTCATTGACATTAATTTGACTGTATTTTATTATTCTGTTTTATCTCCACTATTGGCTTATCATGTATACCTGTTTTTAAATTTTTGCCCTAGGTTTTTTTTTTTTGTATACATCTTTAATTTAGAAGACTATCTTCAAATTATGTTATACCACATCACATACAGTGTGAGCACCTTACAAAAGTATATTCTCAATTCCTTTGTCCCTTTCTTTGTGCTATGGTTTTCAAATGTTTTACTTTTTCATGTGCTATAAAAACTCAATGAAGGAGGAGACAAGATGGCTGACTAGACAGTCAGGACTGAGAGAGACCAAAATATCAAGTATATCAACATGCTTTGAACAGATCCTCAGAGAGAAAACACTGAGGGTTGATAGAGAGGTGGTACAGACACCAAGGCTGAAGAGGAAGCTAGGAACCCTGCATGGGGTTGCTGAATGCCAGGGCTAGTTCCCACCCTTGAATGGTCCTAGGGAAGAGGCAAGTGAAGGGATGGTGGGGCAGCCTGCTTTTGCTGCAGATTACTGGGATCCTAGCTACAAGAGATTTCATGACCCCCACAGATATTTGAACTGGCAGGGGAATCTGCCTGGAGAGTAGGCAAAGACAGAGCTTTTGTCTGCATGGAGTCCAGGGGATTTTGCACATGGGGCAGCTGAAGCAGAACACAGCCATAGGTGCCCATCTCCTAAGGCTCCCTATGTTCCTCTGAGTCACTGTAACCCCAGCTGACTACAGGGTCAAGAGAGAGCAGGGCTGACTATCCTATCCTGTGGGACTGGGGCATGTCTGTTCTTTAGGCCCTTCTGCCCGCTAGCCCTTCCCAAGGCCCCTGCCTGGCTGCTCCTGCAGGAGCATATGCACAGCACAACCTCCTCTGCCTAACCTTGGTGCTTTGCTGGCGGCCCCATCTGAATACTTCCCAGTGGCCTAGGAGCACTTCACATCCCCCAGCACAGCTAGTGCTCGACCCCAAGGGGCCACATGGAGGCACAGGCCAGTCACAACGTCCCAGGGCTTTGGCATGCAGCTTGTGAGTGCCGAGTGTAGATCTGAGGCCAGCACTTGAGTGGGAGGAGCCCCCATTCTGAGAACACTGAGAGAGGTGAGACATGCAAGCTCATGGGCCAGCAAAGGAGCAGGGCATACCTCCCTCCACAGGACCGTGTGGGAAGGGTGTGGGAGCCCCACAACGTGGAACATCTAACAACAAAAAAACACAGAAGTGGCACTAGTGATTGGAGGGGACTCTTGCAAGGCCCAGAGCAGGCCTGGTGATGGGGGTCATCTCTCCACCTGCCCACTATAGAGTGCTGCTGCAGGTGTGCTGAAATCCAGAAGAGCCCTTTAGCTAAGAGCCTCTCTGCTGGCCATTACTCTTAAGCGCCATCTACTGGTTTGTAGCACAAATTACAATACCAAAAATATTCTGCCAATATACATTCATTGCTTATAAAACCCAGGGCATGAATCTATCCACAAATAATACCCTATACAGAGCTTTGGCCCTCTGAAAACACCCAGAAATGAAGCCAATTGACTATACTCAACTTAAAAAACAGTTAAAAGAACACCAGCCTTCTCAGATGAGAAAGAATCAGCACAAGAACTCAGGTAATTCAAAAAGTCTGAGTGTCCCTTTACCTCCAAATGAGCACACTAGCTCTCCAGCAATGGTTCTTAACCAGATTGAAATGACTGAAATGAGAGATAGAGGATTCAGAATCTGGATGGCAAGGAAGCTCATCAAGATTCAGGAGAAAGTTGAAACCCAATCTAGGAATCCAGTAAAATGATCCAAGAGCTGAAAGATGTAATAGCCATTTTAAGAAAAAAAAAAACAAACTGAACTGCTGGAATTGAAAAATTCACTACAAGAATTACATAATACAGTTAGAATCATTAACAGTAGGCTAGACCAAGCTGAAGAAAACTCTCAGAGCTTGAAGACCAGTTCTTTGAATAAACTCATACAAAAATAAAGAATTTTTTTTAATGAACAAAACCTTTGAGAAATATGGGATTATGTAAAGATTCCAAATCTATGACCCGTTGATATTCCTGAGAGAGAAGGAGAGAGAGTAAGCAACTTGGAAATGTATTTTAGGATACAGTTCACAAAAATTTCCCAATCTCACTAAGGAGGTTAACACGCAAATTCAAGAAATACAGAAAAGCCCTGCAAGATATTATACAAGATGACCATCCTCATGGCACATAGTCAGCAGAATCACCAAAGTCAACATGAAAGAAAAAATCTTAAAGGCAGCTAGAGACAAGGGTGAAGTCACTTACAAAGGGAACCCCATCCAGCTAGCAGGAAACCTTTCAGCAGAAACCTTACAAGCCAGAAGGGGCCTATTTTCAGCATCCCTAAATAAAGAATTCTAATCAAGAATTTCATATCCCATCAAACTAAGCTTCTATAAGTGAAGGAGAAATAAAATCCTTCTCAAACAAGTAAGTGCCAAGGGAATTTGTTATCACTAGACCAGCCTTACAAGATGATATGCAAATAAAATAATAATGATACCTGCTACCACAAAAACATGCTTAACCATATAGCCCACTGTAAAGCAACTATACAATCAAATCTACAGAGCAACCAGCTAATAACACGATGACAGGATTAAAATCTCACATATCAATACTAACACTGAATGTAAATGGTCTGAACACTCCACTTAAAAGGCACAGAGTGGCAGACTACATAAAAAGACAAGACCCAACTGTTGGCTGTCTTCAACAAACCCATCTCATATTAACATCCACAGGCTCAAAGTAAAGGGATGGAGAAATATCTACCAGACAAACAGAAAACAAAAAGGGCCAGGAATCACAATTCTTATATCAGATGAAACAGACTTTCAGTCAGCAATAATCAAGAAAAAGAAGGGCATTACATAAAAAGTTCAATTAAACAAGAAGTCTTAACTATCCTAAATATATACAAACCCAACATTGGAGCATCCTGTTTCATAAAAGTTCTTCTTGACCTATAAAAAGACTTAGTCACACAATAACAGTAGGAGACTTTAACACCCCACTGACAGTGTTAAGATAATTGAGACAGAAAGCTAACAAAGAAATTCTAGACTTAGACTGGACTCTTGACCAATTGGACCTAATAGAACACCCAGCAACCACAGTATATTCTTCTCATTTGCACATGAAACATATTCTAAGATCAATCACATGCTTTGTCATAAAGCAAGACCCAATAAATTCAAAAACATTGAAATCACCCCAAGCAGATTCTCACATCAAAGTGCAAAAAAATAGAAATAAATACCATTATTTTATTTTATTTTATTTTATTTTATTTTAGGGAGTTGGAGGCTTGCTCTTTTGCCCAGGCTGGAGTGTAGTGGCACGATCTTGGCTCACTGCAACTTCCTCCCCCTAGGTTCGAGCGATTCTCCTGCCTCAGCCTCCCAAGTAGCTGGGATTACAGGCATGTGCTACCACACCTAGCCAATTTTTCTATTTTTAGTAGAGACACCATGCTGGCCAGGGTGGCCTCGAACTCCTGACCTCAAGTGATCCACCTACCTCAGCCTCCCAAAGTGCTGGGATTACCATGCCCAGCCAGTCTCTTTTATAACTAGGAAATATTTCTTTTTATCTCTGGCATTATATCATGTCTTTATGTTGTTAGAGTAATATAGTCAATACCAGTTTTCTTATGTTTACTGTTTACTTAGAATAACTCCCCCTTTTATTTTAAATTTTTGTGAAACTATATTTAAATTCTGTTTCTTATAGATAGTGTATAGTAATACCTTATTTAAAAAATCTAATTTGACAATCTCTGCCTTTTAATTAGAGTGGTTTGACAGTTTGCATTTCATGTACTTGTATATATGTTTGGGTTTGGGTCTATCTTATTAATTGGCCCATCTCATTTTTATTCCTCAGTTACTCCTCTTTTTGAAGGTCAGACACCTTTTATTATTTCATTTTTATTAAAATATTTTCTTAGGTATACCTCATGTTTTGTTTGATTGATCTAGAAGTTACAATATATAATTTCTTGAAATCTATTTTATTTTACTTTTTATTTGATTTTTTTGGAGACAGAGTCTTGCTCTGTCACCCAGGCTGGAGTGCAATGGCATGATCTCAGCTCACTGCAACCTCTACCTCCCATGTTCAAGCGATTCTCCCACCTCAGCCTCCTGAGAAGCTGGGACTAGAGGCGCACACCACCATGTTCAGCTAATTTTTTGTATTTTAGTAGAGACGGGGTTTTACCGTGTTGCCAAGTCTGGTCTCAAACTTCTGAGCTCAGGCAGTCCGCCCACCTTGGCCTTCCAAAGTGCTAGGATTACAGGCGTGAGCCACCGTGTCTGGCCTCTTACAGTCTATTTAAAATTAATAGTATACCTTTTTTTGTTTGTTTTAAATGGGTCAGTTGCCTTTAAAGAAATTAAGAATAGAAAAAATAGTATTTTATATTTATTTGTATATTTACCATTTCTTCTCCTCTTTATTCCTTCCTGTAGATCTGAATTTCCATCTGGCATCATTGTTTTTTATCCCAAAGAACGTCTTTAGCATTTCGTTTCAGTTTTAAGTTGGCTGGCAGTGAATTATTTCAAATTTCATTTGTCTAATCCTGTATTTTTTCCACCACTGTTTGAAGGGCATTCTCACTGAACATAGAATTCTGAGTTGGCTTTTTTTTCTTTAAAGATACTTTCCCATTGTCTTGTAGCCTCTGTTGTCAGCCATAGAATGTAGTTAAACAAGAATATATTGCACTCAGGAGATGGACACCCTAAACACCTGGACTTGATCACTACACATTCTATGTTACACACATATAACAAAATTTCACATGAACTCTATATATTTGCATAAGTTTTCAAAAAGAATTCAGCCATAATTTATACAGCCATGCCTCAGAGATGCAGGTTTAGTTCCAGACCACTGCAATAAAGTGAACCTCTCAATAAAGTAAGTCACAAATTTTTTGGTGGTGTCCAAGTGGATATGAAGGTCTATTAGATGTGAAATAGCATCATGTCTAAAAAAAAAAATCTATGCCCTAATTAGAAATACTTTATTGCTAAAAAATTCAAACGATCATCTAAGCCTTCAGCAATTCATGTTCATTTTGCTTGGTGGAGGATTTTGTCTCAGTGTTAATGGCTGCTGACTGATCAGGGTGGTGGTTGCTGAAGGTAGGGTGGGTTTGACAATGTCTTAAAATTAGACAGCAGTTAAGTTTGTGACATAATTGACTCTTCATGAAAGATTTCTCTGTAGCATGTGATGCTGTTTGATAGCATTTTACCTACAGTAAAACTTTTCAAAATTGGAGTGAGTCCTATTAAATCCTTAGTTTTTAACTAATTTTATGGCATATACTAAATGCTTTGTTGTCATTTCAACAATCTTCACAGCATCTTTAGCAGTAATAAATTTCATGTTAAGGAACCACTTTCTTTGTTCATCCATAAGAAGCAACTCCTCATCCATTCAAGTTTTATTATGGGATGGAAGCAATTCAGTCACATCTTCAGGCTCCACTTCTAATTCTAGTTGCTATTTCCACCACATCTGCAGTTAATTTCTCCAATGAAGTTGTGTAGCCCTCAAAGTTATCCATAAGGAATGAAATCAACTTCTCCTAAACTCCTGCTAATATTGGTATTTTTGCCTCCTCCCATGAATCACTAATGTTTTGAATGGCATCTAGAATGGAAAATGCTTTCCAGAAGGTTTTCAATTTACTTTGCCTAGATCCATCAGAGGAACAGTAATTCTCTAGGCCAGCTATAGCCTTACAAAATCTATTTCTTAAATAACAATACTTGAAAGTTGAAATTACTTCCTGACCCATGGGCTGCAGAATGGTTGTTGTGTTAACAGGCATGAAAACAAGGTTTATCTCCTGTACATCTCCATCAGAGCTCTTGGTTAACTAGATGCATTGTCAATAAGCTGTAATATTTTAAAAGGAATCTTTTTTCTGAGCAGTCAGTCTCAATAATGGGCTTAAAATATTTGGTAAACCATGCTGTAAACAGATGTGGTGTCATCTAGATTTTGTTGTTTTGTTTATAGAGCACAGGCATAATAGATTTAGCATAATTCTTAAGGGCCCTAGGATTTTCAGAATGGTAAATGATCTTTGGCTTCCACTTAAAGTCACCAGCCGCATTCACCCCTAAGAGGACAGTCAGTCTGTCTTTGAAGCTCTGAAGCACGGTATTGACTTCTCTTCTCTAGCTAGGAAAGTCCTAGATGTCATCTTCTTCCAACAGAAGGCTGTTTGTCTACATTGAAAGCTGTTGTTTAGTGTAGCTACCTTCATCAATTATGTTAGCTAGAGCTGGATAACTTGCTGAAGTTTCTGCATCATCGCTTGCTGTTTAACCTTGTACTTTCATGTTATTAATATGGCTTCTTTACTTACACCTCATGAAGCAACCTCTGCTAGCTTCAAACTTTTCTTCTCCAGCTTCCTTACCTGTCTCTGCCCTCAAAGAATTGAAGAGAATTAGGGCCTTCCTCTGGATTAGGCTTTGGCTTAAAGGAATGTTATGGCTGGTTTGACCCAGACCACCAAGCTTTTTCCATATCAGCAATAAGACTGTTTTGTTTTTTTTTTTTTTTAATCATCTGTGTGTTCACTGGAGTAGCACTTTTAGTCTCCTTCAAGAATTTTTTTCTTTGCATTCACAACCTGGTTAACTGACACAAAAGGCCTAGCTTTTGGCCTATCTTAGCTTTTGACATGCCTTCCTCACTAAGCTTAATCATTTTTGGCTTTTGATTTAAAGATAGAGATGTGTGACTCTCCACCTGAATACATGGAGGCCATTGTAGGATTATTAATTGGCCTAATTTCAATATTGTTATGTCTCAGGGAATAGGAAGGCCCAAGGAAAGGGAGAGAGATGGGGGAATGGGTGGTGGTGTAGTAGTCAGAACACACAGCACTTAAGTTCACCATTTTATATGGGTGCAGTTCATGGTGGCCCAAAACAATTACAACAGTAACATCAAAGATCACTCATAATAGATATCATAATAATGAAAAAGTTTTCAGTGTTGTGAGATTACCAAAATATGACACAGAGACACAAAGTGAGCGCATGTTGGAAAAATGGTGCTGATAGACTTGCTCAACACAAACCGTTGTTTAAAAAAACAACAACAACAAAAAAAAAAACAAAAAACAAAAAAACACAGTATCTGTGAAGCACAATAAAGCAAAGCACAATTACCCAAGGTATGCCTATATCATTGTTTCCTATACAGATATTCTTCAATTTACATTAGGGTTACCTCTCAATAAACCAATTTTAAGCTGAAAATATCATAAATCAAAGGTGTATTTTCAACTTGTGATATTTTCAGCTCATGATGGATTTATTTGGGTATAACTTCATTGTAAGTCAAGGAGGGTGTTGAATATGTATCACTTTTACACCATTGTAAAACTGGAAAATCATAATTCAAACCATCATAAGTAGGAGACCATCTGTATGTAATGTGTCTTTTTCTCTCTGGCTGTCTTCAGCAATTTGACTATGGTGTGCCTAGATTTGGTTATCTTAATATTTATCCTGCTTGGAGTTTGCTGAACTTCTTGGATCCATAGCTTAGTAGGGGTTTTGCACCAAAATTTGAGAAAATTTCAGCCATTATTTCTTCACATAGTTTTTCCATACCACTCTTTCATGTTTTTTAGAATTCCAATTATACGTATGTTGGATTCTAGATATGTCCCCACATGTCACTGGATATTTGTCCACTTTTTTCCTCTCTGTCTTTCAGTTTGGACAATTTGTATTTGTTTTCAAGTTCACTGATTATTTCTTTTGCAAGCTTTAACTCTTTTTTTCTTTTTAAAATTTTCAATTATAAATTGACAAATTATAGTTGTATATATTTATGGCATACAAAATGATGTTATGATTTATGAATATAGTATGGAATAATTAAATCTTCACATTACATACAGATGGTCTCCTACTTACAATGGTTTGAATTATGATTTTCCAGTTTTACAATGGTGTAAAAGTGATACATATTCAACACCCTCCTTGACTTACAATGAAGTTATACCCAAATAAATCCATCATGAGCTGAAAATATCACAAGTTGAAAATACACCTCTGATTTATGATATTTTCAGCTTAAAATTGGTTTATTGAGAGGTAACCCTAATGTAAATTGAAGAATATCTGTATAGGAAACAATGATATAGGCATACCTTGGGTAACTGTGCTTTGCTTTATTGTGCTTCACAGATACTGTGTTTTCTGTTTTTTGTTTTGTTTTTTTTTTAAACAAATTAAAGGTTTGTGTTGAGCAAGTCTATCAGCACCATTTTTCCAACATGTGCTCACTTTGTGTCTCTGTGTCATCTGGTAAATCTTTCAGTTATTGTAGTTTTATCTCTAGAATTTTCATTTGG
Organism: Rhinopithecus roxellana; assembly: GCF_007565055.1. Classification (NCBI taxonomy): domain Eukaryota; kingdom Metazoa; phylum Chordata; class Mammalia; order Primates; family Cercopithecidae; genus Rhinopithecus; species Rhinopithecus roxellana. Next base: position 58,165,961 of record NC_044554.1, on the reverse strand, counting down.
TTCTTTTTAGTTTTTTTCTTTTTTGAGATTTCTTATCTGTTTTCTCATGATCTCTTATATTTTCATTTTTGTGTTTGAATATATATTCAAAGTCCTTCTCTGTTAATTCCAACATGTGCGTTATCTTGGAGTCTGCTGAATTTTATATGTATTCATGGATCACATTTTCCTGCTTCTCTGAATGCCTTATGTTTTTATGATATGTAGAACATTGTAAAAGATATGTTTTAGGGAGTCTGTATTATATTCTTTTATTTATTATTTATTTATTTTGAGATGGAGTCTTGGTCTGTCACCTAGGCTGGAGTACAGTGGCACAATCTCAGCTCACTGCAACCTCCACCTCCTGGGTTCGAGCAATTCTCTTGCCTCAGCGTCTTGAGTAGCTGGGACTACAGGCATGCACCACTACACCAGCTAATTTTTGTATTTTGAGTAGAGATGGGTTTTCACCATATTGGCCAGGTTGGTCTCAAACTCTTGACCTCAGGTGATCCACCCTCCTTGGCCTCCCAAAATGCTAAGATTACAGGTATGAACCGCTGCATCCGTCCTGTATTATGTTCTTTTAAACATTATATTGAATTTTGTTCTTTCTGGCAATTAAATTGCTGGGAGATCATTTTGCTTCTTTCAGGCTTGCTCTGATTTTGTATAGGGGCAGGTCTGTTTTCATTTTATCCCCAGTGCTATGTCATGACCTTTACTCTTGAATATGGTACTTATGCCTAAGATACAGCCTTTCTGGAGTCACTGTTGAATGCCTAAGGTATTCCATGAAATCTTTCCACTCTGGATTAGTTGGAATTCTAATATATCCCAGAAGTGTATGTCCTCTGGCGTCTCAGCCCACAGTAGTGCTCTCTTGCGTCTTTCTTAGTCTCATCTTTTGACTGGTAGCCAAACCCTCATCCAAGGACTGGGAAACCACTGTGTAGACTGTTGAGGTTCTCTATGTAGCTTTCTTTTCCCTGGTGTCCTGACCCACAAATTTCAGCAGCCCCAAGCAACAATCTTCCCTCTTCAGCTCAAGACTGTCATACTGTTCTAAATGCCACCTCCCTAGGCTGTAGTCCAGCAAGTACCTCTATGCAGCAAGCCAGAGCTCAACATAGGCTCACTTCATGTATTGATCTTTCAAATATCCTACATAGTTGTTCTATGTGTTGTCCAAATGCATGAAAACAGCTCATATCCTTTATCCAGTTTTATAGTCATTTACAGTGAAAGGGCAAGTTCAGAACCAATTACTTCATCATGACCAGAAACGGAGTGAATTTTTTGTTTTTGTTTTTTTTTTTTGTTTTTGTTTTTTTGAGACCGAATCTCACTCTGTCACCCAGGGTCAAGTGTAGTGATGCGATCTCTGCTCACTGAAACCTCTGCCTCCCAGGTTCAAGCGATTCTCCTTCCTCAGCCTCCCGGGTTGCTGGGACTACAGGCACATGCCACCACACCTGGCTAATTTTTTTTGTTGTTTTTTTTTAGTAGAGACAGCATTTCACCATGTTGCCCAGGGTGATCTCGAACTCCTGAGCTCAGGCAATCTGCCTGCCTCGACTTCCCAAAATGTTAGGATTACAGACATGACCCACTGCACCGGCCAAATGAGTATTTTTAATGTAATGTAAGAAATATATGAATTTATTTTAGCCATTGTTTTTCTAGTCTAAATACTCTTAGACTCTCTTATTTCAACACGTCTATATAAATTAGTGTCCAGTTACTTGAAAATTTACAATCCTTATACTTGTACTATTGCTCCAAACTCTGTGCAGAATAACCTTCTTACTTTAGGTGTGCCTTGACATCTTTATGATCTTCTTCTCTCATCAGCTTACAAAGAGCCCTGTTTTGTGTATTCCCGAGTTGGGGGTAACCGAACACCTTTGAAGCAACCTGTGGATTACCGTGACAATACTTTGATGTTTGAAGCAAGGTTTGAGAGTGGTAATCTACAGAAGGTCGTCAAAGTGTAGGTTCTAATTATTTTTATTTAAGGAGCTAGACCATCAACTATTTATTATTTTCTGTATCAAGTACATTAAAGTTCTTAGTATCTATTATGAAACTGTAATTCCTTGAAGTATAGATACTATTAATAATTAGAAATTATTGTGGAGGAGGGGAGTATAAAAGATTCTGAGTTCAAATAATTTTGAGAACTATGAGGTGTAAAGTTAAGAAGGCTTCTGTACTGTACATTTTCAGTATGGTAATATAAATTGTCACACACACAGTGCTTCTCAAACTTTGTATTGAAGTAGTTCTTGGGATGAGTGTTCCATAGAATATCCCAAGGGCATTATTTTATTTAAAAATTTATGGAAATCTTTAAACATACACTTAAGTACAGAAAATAGTACAATTCTGCGTTCACTGCCACATACCTATCACCTAGACTCGACAGCTATCAAGGTTTTGCAACATTTATTTTACCTATTCCTAGGTGATTATTTACAACTGTACACATACACATTACATGCTGAGTGCAGAGTGCTGATAGAATAGAAAGTTACTTGATAGAGAAAAATAGTCATGACTAACCTGGTAATATTGTTATGTATATAAATAATATTCCAGTGAAATTATTATTTTTGCCTTTATATAAGTATCTCCAATGACTAAGTAGAGGGATGTAAATAGTTATCAAATGCAGTTCTTGTTCTCAAATAGTTCAAATTATGTAATCTATGTGATCATATTAATTTATCTGTGTTTAAATCTCTCAGTGATAGTTATTTTATATTCCTAGTTTTAGACTGTAATAGATACATATGTGTGAAGTGAAAAAAGAAATGCTGGACTTTGCTTCAGTTTTGGTAACTCTTTAATCATTTCTTATATAGAAAATATAATTAGGTTGAAATATATAAACTTTTATCAAACACCTGTTTTTGTGTGCTCTCTTGAATTACCAAGGAATACAAAGGATTTAGAATTAGCATAGAAGCAGTTTCTCATCCAATAAAAGGGAAAATTTCAAAACTTTTATCTTTTACATTGTTTCCTAACAAAGCCTTCTGTGAATGAGTAAAAATAAAATAATTTTCCTTATTTAACTCAAAATTTTACATTCGTTTTTTATAAAATGTCATTTTTACATCCTTATGTGCTTTTTTCCCTTTCTTTCTTGTGTATTAGGGCAGAATATGAATACCAATTGACTGTACGCCCTGACCTCTTCACAAATAAACACACCCAGTGGTACTATTTCCAAGTCACTAATATGCGAGCAGGAATAGTCTACAGATTCACTATTGTCAACTTCACCAAACCTGCTAGTCTTTACAGTCGGGGTATGCGCCCACTGTTCTATTCTGAAAAAGAGGCCAAGGCTCATCATATTGGCTGGCAGAGAATAGGAGACCAAATCAAGTATTACAGGAACAACCCAGGCCAAGATGGGCGCCATTATTTCTCTCTTACATGGACATTTCAATTTCCACACAACAAAGATACCTGCTACTTTGCTCATTGCTATCCATACACTTATACCAACCTGCAAGAATACCTTTCTGGCATCAATAATGATCCAGTACGGTCAAAGTTTTGTAAAATACGTGTTTTGTGCCACACGCTTGCTAGGAACATGGTGTATATTTTAACAATCACTACCCCCTTGAAGAACTCTGACTCAAGAAAGCGGAAGGCTGTGATTCTGACTGCAAGGGTCCATCCAGGGGAAACCAACAGCTCTTGGATCATGAAAGGCTTCCTAGATTATATTTTAGGAAACTCAAGTGATGCACAGTTGCTTCGGGACACTTTTGTCTTCAAGGTGGTACCCATGCTCAATCCAGATGGTGTGATTGTGGGAAATTATCGCTGTTCCTTAGCTGGACGGGATTTAAACCGTAATTATACGTCTCTCCTGAAGGAATCTTTTCCTTCTGTATGGTATACCCGGAACATGGTTCATAGGTAAAATAAGCCTCAAATTACCTCTCTGCTTATTTAGTAAACTTAGTAGTAAGAATTTTGCTCCCACAATCTCACTCATTTTACTGTAACTTCCCAAGATAGTCTAACTACTATATAACTACTTTATTTTTTCCCCGTTATTCACAACTGTAATTCTATATCCTTCTGGCATTATGCCACTGGATTCACTAACCTCCCCTTAAATAATGAAACAGATTCTAGAATGTTTTGATGACTCGATGAAACTAATCAGTTTTCATATCCCAAATTTGGCTTCTTGCTAAAGATAATAGTAGCACTGATGTTTAAAATAATTTTATATTTTTTATAAATATATGTATATTTTATATACATGAAATATATACACATAAAGGGAGCTGATGATATGTCTAATAGAGTATCTATGACATCTGCTTAATGCTGTCTGAGATTAAGGGTCTCTGGTCTGAGACATGATGGATTACAGGTCAATGCCCGTTGGCGTCTCTCTCTGGAAACTCTTTTAAATATCAGTTAGTCTCTGATTGTCTTGTAAGAAGGTTAAGGCAGAAGTCTGTTCAGCAAGTTTCTAAAAGACTTCCAAGAAAGAGAAATATCTTAATCCAGTTAATCATACGCAGGTAAGTAGGATAAGAAGTCAGTCACATATGTGTGGAAAGGTGAGCAGCTATAAATATATATAAGATTAAGTATATTTAAAGCATATTAGAATAAGAGAGAGTAGATATTTATGTAAAATACTTAGTATAAGATAAGTAGAATATCTTTTTACCCATAACGATACCTATGGGTAAAATCTTATACTAAGTATTTCTGTTTACCTGTGGGTAAAAAGAAAATCCAAACTGTTTCTAAAGTTATTTAAATTAATGTAAGATGAGAGACCCTAATATCCTGTTTCACTTCAGAAGTAATACCATCTCTTTGGAAATTAATTTGTTAGAAGTAGAGTTCCTTTTGACTTGCTTATAAGAAAATGAAAGACTGAAGAATTTGTGGCTTAAAAATGTGCAGCATCTTTCATATTTAAGAACTTAACTTGATATTCATGCCTTATAATCTAGTTTTCTAAAAACTTGTAACTATCATTTAGTGGCTTTATATCAATCTTCTGTTATCAATGAGAACTTATTGGGTAGCAAATGAGAAAAGGGCAATAAATTAACACATAATACATTTTAGTTTGTAATTTCACTATAGTTTGAAGCAGTATGGTTTCTAATAGAAGCAAAATGCTTTGAATGTTTATATTTTAGGTTTTAATATTTTTGTTATAAATGTACTGTATTTAATAATATTATAAATACTATTGCTAACATTTTGATGTTTATCCTTCCAGATACAGGAAATAGTATATGTAATTTTGATTAGTTAAGTAATAATCCTACCACTTTAACACCACACTGTCTTACTTTTGAAAGCCTCTTCTATTAATGTTAGTCATTTTATCAATCAGTTTGAGGGACTTATTTTTTGTTTTGTTATTTTTATACTGAGTGTTAAATTATATAGACCAAAGGTTGTGCTCTTCAGGAATGTGTAATATATTTTTTCAGATATTTTTTAGAAATTTATCAGAAAAAGTCAATTCAAACTTTGGTACCATTTTTCTCAAGATAATAACTTAATCACCACACTACTCAAGGGTTAAATATTAATTGGCTTCAGCACCAAGTCATCAAGCACTCAATTTTTAACAAATATTTGGGTACTTATTATGTGCATAGCACTGTTCTAGATGATTTGAAGCATTCCCCATTCTTAACAAGCTTGAATATGAAAAATATAAAAACTTTTCTAGACAAGGGCCAAGCAAACAGTACCAATATCTTTAAGTGGTACCGTAGTTCAAAAAGAGAAAGTTCTGTGGCCTTGACAAATTGAAAGGAAGTGAGACATGAGGTCAGTACTGAAGGATGGCAGGTAGTATTTACATTTACAAAGATAAAGAAAGAAGGTATTACAGTCAGAAAGAAAATATGTGAAATAAAGCAGAGAGATCTTGTTGAAGAAAGTCTTGGGAGTAAGGTAAATTTTGTCCTTATAATGGAAGGCTACTGCATTCAGACTTTTTTTTTTTTTTTTTTTTTTTTTTTTTTACGGAGTCTCACTCTGTTGCCCAGGCTGGAGTGCAGTAATGCTGTCTCCGCTCACTGCAACCTCTGCCTCCTGGGTTCAAGCAATTCTCCTGCCTCAGCCTCTCGAGTAGCTGGGATTACAGGCATGGGCCGTCACACTCAGCTAATTTTTGTGTTTTTAATAGAAATGGGGTTTTGCCACATTGGCCAGGCAGGTCCCGAACCCCTGACCTCAGGTGATTCGCCTGCATCGGTCTCCAAAAGCATCAGGATTACAGGCATGAGCAACTGCACTTGGCCTGCATTCAGATCTTGATATAGTTAATAAATTATTGTAGATTTTAAAAATTGTATATTAATAATATGTGATATAGATAAGAGAAACTAGGATATAAGAAATTGTATTTATTTGGATATTACAGTTATAAATCCATAGTTGTACCAATAGAAGAAAAATGCAGAGATAAAAGTTAGTAACTCATCTTTCTTCCTGGCAGACTGATGGAGAAACGAGAGGTTATTTTATACTGTGATCTTCATGGCCATAGTAGGAAAGAGAACATCTTCATGTATGGCTGTGATGGTAGTGACAGATCTAAGACATTATACTTACAGCAACGAATCTTCCCACTTATGCTAAGCAAAAATTGTCCAGATAAAGTAAGCACCTTTTAAGGTATTAACCTCCTTTACCAAATGTTGCCCATGTCGAATAGCAGAATGGTCCACATGGGTAATACTGTTCCAAACTGCTTTTTTTTATTTAGTTTGACCAGTTTATACAATTGACAATAAGAAAGCAACTATATAGAACTATTTAGTGAGCAATAATTTGAAAATATGGGGGAAAAAGGCAAAAATGCCCCCAAACCTACCACCATAATACCACTGCTCTTTTACCTTTTGAAAGCTTCCTCTATTAGTCATTTTTATCAATCAATTTTAGAGTCTTGTTTATTGTTTTAATAGTCATTGAGTGCCTAAATTATACAGATTAAACACTGTATTCTTAAGAAATGTGTAACAGTTTCTTCAAAGTATTTATTAGAATTTTGCCAGGAAAAAACTTAATCCAATAACCAATATTTTAAAACTATATAGAAACTAGAATGAGAAAAGAATAAAGTATATTATTATTTTCACAAACTATGGAAATATTGGAGACTGATTTACCAAGATGTGAAAATTATATTTTAATCATTCTTTAGGGAAAAGATGGTAACATAGCCAAGAAAATTCCTACAGACTTTCCCTTAAGTTCTCAACCAACCAATTCAATTATAAAGGACTTACTGAGAAGAACTAATTGTCTTTTGGGGATAATTGGGGCCCAAAGACAAAAAGGAAAGGATGATCTGATAAAAATAGCTATTTAAAGAAAGAACAGGGTTTGTTCCCCAAAGAGGATTCATTTCGTCAGAAAGAAAGACGGGAAAACCCAACCCCATAGCTGAAGCTATTCCTATGTAAATTGATACTGTCAATACTCTTAGGTATAGTTCATTACTCCTATAAAATAATTCTGTGTTACTAAGATATTTTAATGTTCGTCTGTTGACATTCTCCTTAGGGTTTTAGATCTCTAACCTGTTGTGCCTTAGATGAAATGGACCAATTTCTTGAACAACTCAAACCACCACTCTGCAGTTTAAACAGGTCTTCCACATCACCTAAAGGTTGCTTAAAACATAGAGGCATCTATTTCTAGGTTTTCTGTTAAATGTTTCTTATGAAAATATTTTTGGGCTGGGCACGGTGGCTCACGCCTGTAATCCCAGCACTTTGGGAGGCTGAGGCAGGCGGAACACAAGGTCAGGAGATCGAGACCATCCTGGCTAACATGGTGAAACCTCATCTCTACTAAAAATACAAAAAATTAGCTGGGCTTCGTGGTGGACACCTGTAGTCCCAGCTACTCAGGAGGCTGAGGAAGGAGAATGGGGTGAACCCAGGAGGCGGAGCTTCAGTGAGCCAAGATGTCGCCACTGCACTCCAGCCTGGACTACAGAGCGAGGCTGTCTCAAAAAAAAAAAAAAAAAAAGAATCTTTTTGTGCAAATCCACAATTATAGTTGGAGATTTTAAATACCTCTTACATTAATCTGGAACTGGTAGACAGACAGTAGGCAAGGATCAACCAACTGGATTTGACATTTATATAAACAGCAGAATACACATGATATTCAAATGCACATGGAACAGCACCAACATAAGTCACATTCTGGTTTAAAACAACTACTAACAAATTTAAAATAATTAATATCATACAAGCATGTCTTTAAGCATAATGGAATTAGAGTAAATCAATAAAAGAGGAAAATCTACAAACGTAGATATTAAACCACATTTCTAAATAATCCTTAGGCCCAAGAGGAACTCTTAAGGAACATTAGAATATAGTTTGACCTGAAAGAAAACGAAAATATGTAACATGAAATTTTATGAAATTCAGCTAAATAGTAGCACTTAGAAGAAAATGTACAGCAAGAAAAGCTTATATTAGAAACAAATAGGCTGGGTACAGTGGCTCATGCCTGTAATCCCAGCACTTTGAGAGGCCAAGGTGGGCAGATCACTTGAGGTCAGGGATTCAAGACCAACTTGGCCAACATGGTAAAACCTCATCTCTACTAAAAATACAAAAATTAGCCAAGCATGGTGGTGTGCACCTGTAATCCCAGCTACTTGGGAGGCTGAGGCAGAAGAACTGTTTGAGCCCAGGAGGCAGAGGTTGTACTGAGCCAAGGTCGTATCACTGCACTCCAGCCTAGGCAACAGAGTGAGACTCCATCTCAAAAAAGAAAAGAACAAAGACCTTGAATTAGTAATCTAAGTTTCCACATTAAGAATAGAAAAAGAAGAGTAAAATAAACCAAGCAGAAGGAAGCAGATAATAAAGATGAGCAGGTCAATGAAATTGGAAAATGAGAAACAATGAAAAAAATCAGTTAAGCAATATTTGTGCTTGGAAAAGATTGGTAAAACTGATGAAACTTTACCAAGATTGATGAAAAAGTAGGAGGAAGAGAAAGAGGAGGAAGGGGAGGCAATGATGGCACAACTTACCAATATCAAGAATGAAAGAGAGGTATCACTACAGACCCTGCAGGCATTAAAAGGACAATAAGGGGAAATTCAATTCTGTGCACATAAATTTAACAACTTAGATGAAATGAACCCATTCCTTGAAGACTACGAACTACCAGAAGGCACCCAAGGTGAAATAATCTGAATAGTCCTGAAAAGCATTCCAAAAAGAAACTCCAGAAAACAAATATCCAGATCCAGTTGGATTCACTGAAGCATTCTACCAAAAATTTAAAGTCAGTCTTTCCCAGGATTACCATACCAACACAAGACAAAGATAGTACAGGAAAAGAAAACTACAGACTAATATCCCTCATGAACATAGATGCAAAAATCCTCACCAAAATATTAGCATATTAAATCCAGCAATATATAAAAAGACTGATATACCATGACCAGATGGGGTTTATCCCAAAATGTAAGGCTGGCTTCATATTTGAAAATTAATCATTGTAATCCACTATGTTAACAGTTGAAAGAAGAAAAACTGTGATCTCATCAATTGATATAAAAAGAGTTTTTAACACAATTCAGCATCTAGTTATGAAAAAAAAAAAAATTCAGCAAATAAGGAATTAAAGTGTACTTCCTTAACCTGATAAAGGACATCTACAAAAAACTCTATAGCTAACAACATAGTTGATGAAAGACTGAATGTTTTCTGCCCAAAGTCAGGAAGAAGACAAGAATGTCCACTCTTCCTCACTTCATGCAGCGTTGTACTGGAGGTTCTAACCAGTTCAAAAAGGCAAAAGAAAGGAGAAGGCAGACAGATTGGAAAGAAGTAATGATGGTGGCACAATTATCTACACAGAAAATCCAAAGTGATCCACACATACACACACACACACCACCCACACCCACCTATACACACACACACACACACACACACACAAAACTAGAACAAGGGAGTTTGAGCAAGGTCATAAGATACAAAATCAACCCACAAAAAACAACTGCATTTCTGTATACTCACAATGAAAACATTGGAAACCAAAGTTAAAAACAATACCATATTTATCATAGCTTTAAAATAAATACTTAGTTATAAATCTAACAAAATGTATAGATTCTATATGCTGAAACCTTAAAAATGCTGATGAAATAAATCAAAGGCCCAAAGAAATGGAGACATGTGTTGTATTATGGATTGGAAGACTAAACATAGTAAGATATCAACTCCCCAAGTTGATCTGTAGATTTAACAGAGTTTCAGACAAAAATCACAGCATAATTGTTTATAGATATAAACAGGCTGATTCTAAGATGGATAAGGAAATATAAAGGAACTAGAATAGGCAAAACACTTTTAAAAAATGAAGTTGAAGGAATCACACTATCAAATTTTACAACAGTATAAAACTACAGTAATAAAAATAGTATGTTAATAGGAACTGTGTAAACACCAAGAGCAGTGGTACAGAATAGCAAGTCTAGTAATAGACCCATATACATACGGCCTTTTGACAAAGGTACACAGGAAATTTAATGGAGAAAGAAACTTTTCAATAAATAAGTGTTGGAACAATTGAACATCCATATAAAAAACAAAAAACTTTCACTTAACCCTCAAACCTTAAATGTAAAACTGTAAAACTTTTAGAAGAAAACATAGAAGAAAATTTTTATGACATGGAATTAGACAAACATTCCTTAGAAAATACCAAAAGCATTATCCATTGGATTGTAATGAATCGATAAGTTGGACATCATCAAAATTAATCCTTTTGCTCTCTGAAAGATCCTGTTAAGCAAATACAAAGATAAGCTCCAGATAGGAGAAATTATTTTCAATCATATATCTCACAAAGAACTTTTATCCAGAATCACTCAGTAGTAATAAAACAAACAACCAAATAATCTTAAATACACACATTTCCAAAAATGATATGTGAAGGCAAATAAGTACATGAAAAGGTGTTTGACATCAGTAGCCCTCAGGGAACTGCAAAGTAACTGAGGAAATACAGTTACATACCTGTTAGCATTGCTAAAATAAAAATACTGACAATCCCAAGTTCTAACAAGAATTTGGAAAAACTGGAACTCTCATACTGTACATTTTTGTTGGAGATGCAAAATGGTAAATCACTTTGAAAAGTAGTTTGTCAATTTCTTATAAAGAAAATTATACACTTATATCATCCAGCAATCCCATTCCTAGGTATTTACCCTAGAGAAATGAAAATGTACATTCATATATAAACCTGTACACACAAACATTTATAACAACTCTATCATAACTGCCAAAAGCTGGAAACAACCCAAAATGTCCTTTAACTGGTAAATGGATATACATTTTAATACACCCATACAATGGAATAGTACTTGGCAATAAAATGGAAGGAATATTCACACATGCAACAACTTGGATAAATCTCAAAAGTATTAGGCTAAATGAAAGAAGCCAGTCTCAAAAGATTACATTCTATATGATTCCATTTATACAGCAGTCTTGAAAAAGCAAATCTATAGTGACAGCAAATCAATGGTGGCCAGGGGTTAGAGGTGGCAGGAGGGTGTGACTATAATTAACCTATTAGGATAATAGAACTGTTCTGTATCTTGAGTGTGATGGTGGTTACAGGAATCTATATATGTGTTACAATTCATAAAATGAGGCTGGGCACAGTGGCCCATACCTGTAATCCCAGCACTTTGGAAGACCAAGGCAGGAAGACCACATGAGGCCAGGATTTGAGACCAGCCTGGGCAACATAGCAAGACCCTATTTCTGTGAAGAAAATACAAAACTAGCTACGTGTGGTGGTAAGTGCTTGTGGTCTCAGCTGTTTGGGAGACTGAGATAGGAGGATAGCTTTGAGCCCAGGAGTTTGAGGCTGCAGTGAGCTATGATAGCACCACTGCACTCCAGCCTGGGTGACAGAGAGAGACCCTGTCTCGAAAACCAAAACAAAACGATGTATAGAATGAAACACAAAAAGTCAATTTTATTGTATGTTACTGAAAAAATAAAATTGCACCTCAAAAAATTTCTTTGTAGACAATCTTTCAGGACATAATTTCAAATGATCTTTCATATGAAGATAAAGAATCTTTATTGTTGAACATCTCCAACACTAATCTTCATTCCTAACATGAATGAAGATTGGATCCCTTCCTATAACTTTTTTAAAAGTATAAAACTTTATCCCAACAGCATCAAGAGTTAATCAACTTTTGGAAGCAACCTAAGTGTCCAGTAGCAGATGAATGGATAAAGAAAATGTGGTACATATACAGAATGGGTACTATTCAGGCATAAAAAAGAATGAGATTCTGTCGTTTGCAACATGGATGGAACTGGAGATCACTGTGTTAAGTGAAATAAGCTAGGGACAGAAAGACAAACTTTGCATGTTCTCACTTATTTGTGGGAGCTAAAAATTAAAACAATTGAACTTGTAGAGACAGAGAGTAGAAAGATGGTTACTATAAGCGAGGAAAGGTAATGGGGGAGGGCAGAAGTGGGGATGGTTAATGGGTACAAAAAATAGAATTAATAAGAACTAGTATTTGATAAAACAAGCGGGTGACTATAGTCAATAATAATTTAATTATACATTTTTTAAAAAGTAAAAGTATAATTGGATTGTTTGTAACACAAAGGATACATGCTTGAGGTGATGGATACCCCATTTACCCAATATGATTATTACACACTACATACCTCTATCAAAATATATCATGTACACCCTATATATAAACCTACTATGTACCTGCAAAAATTAAAAATTAAAAAGGAACTGATTTTGAATATATGTTATATAAAGATATATACATATCTTTCTATAAAAATAGAAAGTAAATTTTATTGCAGAAGTTAGAATCTATAGTTCTCAGAAATGTGAACATATCATCCTTAAAATGAGATATTTCTATGGTCAGAAAATAAAAAGTAACTCCTGAAGCTTTAGTGAGAATTATAGACTTTGCATAACCACTTTCATTTTTAATACTACTTTCAAAAAAAGATATAGGTACCAGAATGAGTCTCATTTTTATTTGCCGCTTTTCAGTTTTCATTCTCAGCTTGCAAGTTTAATGTCCAGAAAAGCAAAGAAGGAACAGGAAGAGTGGTAATGTGGAAAATGGGAATCAGGAACAGCTTTACCATGGAGGCCACCTTTTGTGGATCTACTCTGGGTAAGACCAAGGGTTCTCATTCACAGCTCTCAAAGCTTTAAACCAAACATACATAATTTAATGTAAATGTAATAGTACAGACAACAGCACTTTCTTCCTATTTAAATAATACTAATATTTAATCAATTCTATAAACAGGATGAATAAACTCCCACAATATGGTATCTCTATTTCCTAATTTCCCTTTGTTTAGAAAGGAAGATTTAAGCATATAAATAGAATACTCTAATTGGTTGTTTCATATGGTAATCTTTAAATGCTTGTTATTTTTAAGGAGGTATCTACAGATTTTTTTAAAAATATTTTTTATTGGATTTGCTATTTGCAAGGCAAAATGGACTTTTGGGAGTCAATACATGTTTAAATGAAAGCACTTGGTTCCCTGAACAAAAAATTAAAGTGTGCTTTGTAGTCCCATTTAAGAAATCTTTTAGTTACATCTAGCATATCCTAACATGGTTAGAATACTCCATATTAAAATAATTGTCACATTATCAGAAAAATGTATCAACTTAAAGTTCTAGAAATCCACATATGTACTTTCCAGCTAGTTTTAAAAGCACTTTGAAACTGATATAACATTATTTGTGATGATGAAAATCTTTTCTCATAAAATCTTTACACGAGTTTTTCTCAAAGTGATTATTACCACCATTTCTAACTGGCAACCAAATATTCTATAACTGTCTTACTGAATTTTTTTCTGCCTTTACAACATATACTAATGTGTGTTAAATCAGCTTTGGTCCAGATGGTGGAAAAGGGACAAGGGAAAGCAATGAGCTGTTAAATAACCTGCCCTGGAGAAGAAAATCCAAAGAACAGGATATGGAATCATATCAATGTTTTGTTTATACTCTGTTTTGCAATGTACCTGCTAAGAAAAATTATTAACTTGCCCTCAAGGGTGGATAAACTTATTGATGTTTTAGGTAATAAACGAGGCACTCATTTCAGCACAAAAGACCTGGAATCAATGGGATATCATTTTTGTGATTCTCTCTTGGACTATTGTGATCCCGACCGGACCAAGGTAAGCAAAGTGCATTTGGTAATGCATCAGACTCCAGCCTATCAGATACCATAAGCTGACTATAGGCCTATGCAGTGTTTGCCTTTTAATGTCCCAACAGTGTTGTTGGGGGTTTGGCACTTAATTTGCCAGTAACAGTTGTTCCAGGTGTCTATAAATACTCAAATAGTTTTTTTAGGAAATAAAGTTATTTTGTAATGAGCTCATGTATTATTTTTCCCTAGTATTATCGGTGCCTGAAAGAATTAGAAGAAATGGAAAGACATATAACACTGGAAAAAGTCTTTGAGGATTCAGATACTCCTGTGATAGACATTACATTGGATCTAGAGTCTAGGTAACTCAAGGCTACTGAAGTAATGCAATTTGTTGTGCTGTTTTACTATGTGCTTCATAATTATACCAGCATTTTATTGTCAATTCTCAACTGAAAATGCCAATTATAAGTGGTGGAAAATTTCTCCCATGCCCATTATTTTGGCCAGACCTCATTAAGACTTCATTTATTATTTTTTCAAGTAACATGAACATTACTATGTACAGTGTACTAGGTGTGAAAGACATGAAATTGGTTTTTGTTTGGTTATTGTTTTTGTTTTTCTCTTTCTTTTTAATATACTTTATTTTAGTTTTTTTTTTTTTTTTTTTTTTTTTTTTTTTTTGAGATGGAGTCTCGCTGTGTCACCCAGGCTGGAGTGCAGTGGCGCGATCTCGGCTCACTGCAAGCTCCGCCTCCCGGGTTTCCGCCATTCTCCCGCCTCAGCCTCCGAGTAGCTGGGACTACAGGCGCCCGCCACCGCGCCCGGCTAGTTTTTTGTATTTTTAGTAGAGACGGGGGTTTCACCGTGTTAGCCAGGAGGGTCTCGATCTCCTGACCTCGTGATCCACCCGCCTCGGCCTCCCAAAGTGCTGGGATTACAGGCTTGAGCCACCGCGCCCGGCCTTTATTTTAGTTTTTTAGAGCAGTTTTAGATTCACAGCAAAATGGAATGGGAAGTACAGAGAGTTCCCATATATCCCCTACGAGAGTGGTACTTATTTACAGTTCATGAGTGTACACAGACACATCTTTATCATCCAAAGTCCACTGTATATGTTAGGCTTCACTTTTGGTGTTAATTCTGCAGGTTTAGACAAATGTATAATATATGTATTCACTATTATAGTATGATACAGAGTGTTTTCACCGTATGGATTCACCCTAAGAACCCACCTATTCAACCATCTCTCCCTACTAACCCCTGGAAACCACAGATATTTTAAACTGTCTCCATAGTTTTGCCTTTTCCAGAATGGCATATAGGTAGGACCACACAGTATGTGGCCTTTTCACACTGGCTTCTTTCACTTAGTAATACGCATTTAAGTTTCTTCCATCTCTTTTCATGGCTTAATAGCTCATTTATTTTTAGCACTCAGTAATACTCCATTGTCTTAATGTACCACAGTTCATATGTCAGTTTACCTACTGAAGGACATCTTGGTTGCCTCCAAGTTTTGCCAATTATAAATAAAGTTGCTGTATACATCCATGTGCAGGTTTTTGTGTAGACATAAGTCTTTGACTTCTTTGAGTAGATATCAAGGAGCATGGTTGCTAGACAGTATGATAAGAATATGTTTCATGGCTTTTCTTCTTCCAGCATTGGAGTCGATGTTACCTCTTCATTTTTTATTTTATTGTGGTAAGAACACTTAGTATGAAATTTACCATCTTATTTACTGTACAATATTTTATTTGTGATACAATATTGTAGAGCAGATCTCTAGAGTTTATTCATCTTGCTTAACTGAAATATTTTGCCCTTTAATTAGGGAGTCCCATTCCCCCACAACCCTCTAGAAACCACCATTTGACTTTTATTTTATGAATTTGACATTTTAGATACTTCATAAAAGTGAAATCATGCAGTATTTGTCTTTCTGTGATTGGCTTATTTCACTTAGTGTAATGTCCTCGCTGTTTATCCATTTGTTAACATATTGCAGAATTTCCTTCTTTTTTAAAGCTGAATAGGAAGCCACTGTATGGATATGCCATATTTTCTTTATCCATTCATTTGTCAAAAGATCTTTAGGTTGTTTCTACATATTGGCTATTGTGAATAGTGCTGCAATAAAAATGGGAGTGCTAATGTCTAGATTTCAGCTCTTTTGCATAAATACCCAGAAGACTGCTGGATCATATGGCAGTTCTATTTTTAGACTTTCTGAGGAACCTCTGTGCTGTTTTCAGTAGCAGCTGCACTGTTTTGTATTCCCACCACAGTGTACAAGGGTTTCAATTTCTCCACATGCTCCCTTACACTTGTCTTTTGGTTTTTTTGATGACAGCCATCCTGACAGGCAAGAGGTGATATCTCATTGTGTTTTAATTTGCATTTCCCTGATAAACGATGTTGAGCACTTTGTCACATACCTGTTGACCAGTGTGTCTTACTGTAGAGATATCTATTCAAGTACTTTGCCCATTTTATAACAAAATCAGGTTATAGGGGTTTTTGCTATTAAGTTGAAGGAATTCCTTATATATTTTGAAGACTACCCCTTATCAGATGTATAGTTTGCACATATTTTTTTCCATTCTGTAGGCCGCTTTTTCACTCTATTGTTTCCTTGGTTGTACAGAAGCTTTTTAGTTTGATGTAGTCCCATGTGTTTATTTTTGGGTTTGTTGCTTATGCTTTTGGTGTTGTATCTATGAAATCTCTGCAGAGATCAGTGCCATGGAGCTTTTCCCCTACGTTTCTGGAAGTTTTGTAGTTTCAGGTCTTATATTTAAGTGTTTAGCCCATTTTGAGTTGATTTTTTTTGTACAGTATCCAATTTTATTCTTTTGCATGTGGATATCCAGTTTCCCAGCATTATTTGTTGAAGATAGTATTCTTTTCCCATTGTGTATCCTTAGCACCCTTATTGAAGATTATTTAGTCATATATGTGTGGACTTATTTTGGGGCCCTGTATTCTATCCTGTAAGTGTAGATGTCTCTCTCTGTCAGTGTCATACTCATTTGATTACTGTAGCTTTGTAATATTAACTTGAAATCATAGAAAGTGATGACTCCAGCTTTGTTCTTTTTTCTCAGGATTGATTTGATTTGGCTATTTATGGTCTTTGGTGATTCCATATGAATCACAGAACTGTTTTTCCTATTTTTTGTAAAAGGTGCCATTGGGATTTTGATAGTGTTTGTATTGAATGTGTAGATCACTTTGAGTAGTATGGGCATTTTAACAATATTAAGTCTTCTGATCCACCAACGGGGGATGTCTTTCCATTTATTTCAGTCTTCTTTAATTTCTTTTATCAATGCTTTATAGTTTTCATTATACAAGTCTTAGTTAGGTTTATTCCTATTTTATTCTTTCTGGTGCTATTGTAAATGGGATATTTTCCCAATCACCTTTTCAGATAGCTCATTATTAGGATATAGAAACACAATGGATTTTTGTATGCAGATTTTGTAACCCGTAACTTTGTGAGTTTATTTATTAGTTCTCGCAGTTTTTTTTTAATGGAGTCCATAGGGTTTTCTATATACATATATAAGATTATGTCCTCTGGAAACAGGAACAATTTTACTCCTTCATTTCCAGTTTACATGCCTTTTCATTTGTTCTTTTGCCTAATTGCTCTGGCTTGGACTTCCAGTATTATGTTGAATAGAAGTGGCAAGGTGAGCATCCTTGCCTTGTTCCTGATCTTAGGGCAAAAGCCTTCAGTTTTTTACCATTAAGTATGCTGTTAGCTGTGGGCTTTTCATATATGGCCTATATTATGTTGAAGTGCTTTCCTTCTATTCTTAGTTTTTGTTGAGGAAAGGATGTTGAATTTTGTCAAGTGCTTTTTCTCTATTGAGAGGATCATGGATTTTTATCCTTTATTCTGTTTGTATGGTTTATCACATTAATTGATTTGCATATATTGAACCATCCTTGCATCCCAGGGATAAATCCCACCTAGTCATGGTGGACAATCTTTTTAATGTGTTGTTACATTTAGTTTTCCAGTATTTTCTTGAGAATTTTTGTATCTATGTTCATGAAGGATATTAGCCTGTGGCTTCCTTTTCTTGTGGTATCTTTGTCTGGATCTTTGGTATCAGGTTAATGTGAGTATCCTAAAATGAATTGAAAGTTTGCTCCTCTTCTATTTGAGTTTGAGAAGGATTGGCATTAATTATTCTTTAAACGTTGGATAGAATTCACCAATGAAGCCATCTAATCCTGGGCTTTCTTTGTTGGGAGATTTTCAATTACTGATTAAATCTCCATAATAGTTATAGGCCTGTTCAAACTTTCTATTTATCCAAAATTTAGTATTGGTAATTTGTATTTTTCTAGGAGTTTATCTGTTTCATGCAGATTATTTAGATTGCTGTTATACAACTGTGCATAACAGTCGCTTATGATTCTTTTTATTTCTGTAGTATCAGCTATAAAGTTTCCTCTTTCATTTTTTATTTTATTTGAGTCTTCTCCATTTTTCATAATTAGTTTAGCTAAGAGTTTGTCAATTTTGGCTTTTCAAAAAACTAATTCTTAGTTTCACTGATTTTTTTCTACTGTTTTTCTATTTTATTTCTGCTTTAATCTTTGTTTTTCGTTTCTTCTGCTAATTATGAGCTTAGTTTGTTGTTTTCTATCTCCTCGAGGTATAAAGTTAGGTCGTTTATTTGAGGATCTTTATTCTTTTTTAAACATAAACATTTATCACAATAAATTTCCCTCTTAGTACTGCTTTTGCTATATCCCATTAATTCTGGTATATTATGTTTTCATTTTTGTCTCAAATTGTTCTTAATTTCCTTTTTTATTTCTACTTTGACCCAGTGATTGTTCAAGATTGTGCTGTTTCTTTATACTTGTGAATGTGAATATTCCAGTTTTCCTTCTGCTATTTATCTAGTTTCACCCCGTTATGGTCAGTACTAATACTTGTTAAATTTGTTAAGGCTTGTTTTGTGGCCTAACATGTGATCTATCCTGGAGAAAGTTCCAGATGTGCTTGAGAAGACTATGTAGTCTGCTGCTGTTGGGTACAATGTTCTGTATATGTCTGTTAGATCCATTTGGTCTATAATGTTGTTCGAGCCCT
Organism: Rhinopithecus roxellana; assembly: GCF_007565055.1. Classification (NCBI taxonomy): domain Eukaryota; kingdom Metazoa; phylum Chordata; class Mammalia; order Primates; family Cercopithecidae; genus Rhinopithecus; species Rhinopithecus roxellana. The sequence continues at coordinate 58,146,594 of NC_044554.1, read as the reverse complement.
CTGTTTCCTTATTGATCATCTATGTCACTATTCTATTATTAAAATGAGGTATTGAAGTCTCCTGCTATCATTGTATTGCCGTTTCTCTCTTCAGTTCTATCAATGTTTGCTTTATATATTTAGGTGCTCTGATGTTGGCTGCATATATATTTGTGATTGTCATATCTTCATAGTGTATTGACCCTTTTATTTGTTATATCTTCCTAGTGGATTGACCCTTTTATCATTATATAATATCCTTCTTTGTCTCTCATGACAGTTTTTTACTTAAAGTCTACTTTATCTGATATAAAATTAACTATTCTTGCTCTCTTTTAGTTGCCATTTTAGCATGGAATATTTTCCCATCCCTTAATTCAGCCTATGTATGTCCTTAAATCTAAAGGGAGTATCTTGTAGATAGATTGTAGTTGGATCCTCTTTTTTTAATCCATTCAGCCATTCTGTGTCTTTTGATCGAGTTTAGTCCATTTATATTTAAGGTCATTATTGATAAAAGATTTACTATTGCCATTTTGTTGTTTTCTATTAGTCTTATAGTATTTTTTTTTCTTCTCTTCAAATTATTTCTTATGCTGTCACTACCCACAGAGAAGTGAGATGACACAAAAGCAGTATAATAAAAGGTAATGAATAATAACTGGAAAATTCACTACCAGGGGAATATAGTTGGAAGAAAGAATGTACTAATTTTATAAGCTCCCACTTATAGGTGAGTACAGTACTTACAGGAAAGGTAAAACAAATGTATGATTCTTCCCTTACATACACATTTTGCAGTCTTGAGTTAGTGCCCCTGCAACTTTCCCTGGTGACTAATATGTTTGTTTCCAGATGCAGAGTATCATTTTGAGCTCATGAGTTTGTTTATATAATATTTGATGTACTCTGATCAATTTCAGTCATTATTATTTGAATGTTCAAATTTTCCCCAACCTTGACAATACAAGACCGATTAAGTTGGCCTGTGTTTTTTGACATGACTCTCATAGTCTTCAGTAACTTTCAGCCATGATAGGATTTCCCAGGCTCATCTTGTACATTTCCTGCACCAGAATTGGAATCTACCATTTCTCTCAGAAGTCCTGGTTCTTTTCAGTGAAAAGGGATATTTAGATAACATCGCCTAGATGATAGTTATTATTGCTTCTAGTTTTTTTCCCAGGGGATTGAGTTAGGAAATATGTATTTTCACGAGAAAAAATCTTCAGTTCATAATTATATTTCCAGTTCAAATTTAAGATTATAGAACTTATTCTTCCTTATTTTTCATACTTCTCTTTTCTCTTATACTGAAAAATCTTCATCCCTAATTACTTTAGGGTAAATATTTACCTACTTCTTCCTTTTCCTATCATATACCCATAATAATGCCACCAATAAAATGACTATTGAATGCAGTTTAACATTTCTTTGTAATTCTTTTTAAGCTTCGTATAAAGTAGTTTTTAAAAGGGGAGAGATTATTTTCTCTATGTGGCTATGCCAGCAGTCTGACAGTTAAGTGTTTTTGTTTTTGATTATATTAATTTTTAGGAATAACTTTTATTAATTTTTTTGTTTTTAAATTATATAACACGTTTACATAAGAACATCAAAACTATATAACAGGGAACATTCAAAAAAGTGTTGATTCTACCCCATCTCCCCTTCTCTACTCTGTTTCCTTCCTTATTCCATGGGTAACTATTTTCGTTATTTTTTTACTTATTCTTTGTTTTACTTTGAAAATACGAGTGAATAACTACATATTTTCATATCCTGTACCTTATACGAAAGGTAGTATACCATCAGTGTTGCTCCATATCTTGCTCTTTTCACTTACAACACTCGGGAAATCACTGTGGATTTTTCACTACATAGGGATTTTCCTTATTTCTCTGTAGTTCTCCACAGTGTGGGTATATCATAATTTACTCAGTCTGTCCTCTATTGATGGAACATTTGAAAATAACCTACTTTTTCCAATTAGTATTTTTTTCATAGATTCAGGGGGGTGTATGTGTGGGCTTGTTACATGGATTTATTGCATAATGCTGGGGTTTGGGCACCCATTGAACCCGTCACCCAAACTGAATATAATGCCCAACAGGTGGTTTTTTAAACCCTCTCCTCCACCTTCCTCCTGACTCTTGGAGTCCCCAATGCCTGTTGTTTCCATCTTTATGTCCATGTCTACCCTTTGTTTAGCTCCCACTTGTAAGAGAGAACATGCGGTAATTGAAAACGATTTACTTTTAAATGTGGTTCTAAATTAGGATAAGAGATAGAAGTGCGATCAAATAAGATAATGTGTAAGTAAATCCTCTATAACTTTGTGCTGTAAAATACTATATAAATAATATATATCATGTGTTATCTATCTAGAATACCTTTTAAGAAAGTCAGGAATTTATGGTAAATTGGGACATAAACTTGATTTCCTAGGACCAATCAATATTCTACAGGAGTCTGGAGTCTGTTTTTTGAGGTTGCAGAATCATTCCATGTTGGTTATTTTGGAAACTTTGTAACATCTGATACACATTGAAGAAAGTTTCATCCTAACATGTGCAGAAATATTACAAATGTGCTACTTATGTATATTGCCCTTTTTAAAAAGGAACATAATAATCACCATCTACTTTTTCCAGAGATATAAACCAATTTCAAATGAAAGCATCCAAATATTTTAAGAACTTTGCATGCAGAAACATGTAGAAGGCATAGCTTCATTCTATGCTTAAGAAAGCAAGGCCACACCAGAAGTGATGGGTGAAAAATGGGTGAAGCTGACTTTCAGGACAATAAAAGGAAGAACTCCCTAATAATGAGTCTGAGAAGGGTTAGTGGAAAATAGTTAGTACCTTATAGAAAGGATTCAGCCAGGCCGGACATGGTGGCTCACGCCTGTAATCCCAGCACTTTGGGAGGCCGAGGCAGCAGATCACCTGAGGTCGGCAGTTTGAGACCAGCCTGAATAACATGGATAAACCCCATCTCTACTAAAAATACAAAATTAGCCAGGCATGGTGGCGCACGCCTGTAATCCCGGGAGGCTGAGGCAGGAGCATCGTTTGAACCCAGGAGGTGGAGGTTGTGGTGAGCTGAGATCGTGACACTGCACTCCAGGCTGGGCAACAAGAGCAAAACTCTGTCTCAAAAAACAAAATGAAACAAAACAAAACAAAAACAGAAAGGATTCAGCCAAAGCTGGAGGACCATCTGCTATGGGACTTAATAAAATAATTCCTATTTGTGAGAAACATTTAGTTAAATTATTCCTGAGGCCTAAAAAATTATAAGATTCTAATGGATACTGTCAATTTAACAGTTCATCTTAAGAAAATAAAAACATTTCTAATAAATAGGAAATAGACATTTAAAATACAGCCTGCCAATGTCTTTGATTTTTAGAAGAATAAGTATATATTAAATAGAAAATACTATTATAAAGCAATTTAAAACATAGACCTTTCAGTATAGATGCCTGCTGTGTCATAAAATCAAGGCTGATATGAACACCAGTTATGATATATTTATTATTATTTAAAAATTTGTTTACTTTTATTTTTTTATACATTTGGTTACCTTCTATGATGGCATAAGTGAAACACATCAAGTCAGTATTGAGAAACCCTTAACTTTCTAACCATATGTGGCAGCCTTCTATATAATCTTAGGAGTTTCCATATTACAAATGAGGAGTTTAAGGCCTGCAGTGAATTAACCTCAGCATGTCCTCTTGCCTTTGGCTCTCTTTAAGCTGGATCTAACACAGAAATAAAGATAAGTAAATTTACCTGGAGGACCATTTTATAAGTACCTTGTAGCTGTGTCTGAGAAGCAAAGTAAAATAAAATCCATTGGAACTTAAATTGTGAGAGCAGAGGAGAAATTTTCCAAATGAAACTTAAATTCCTTTTATAGCTGCTGCTTAAAAAGGAGCATTGTGTTTCAAAATAAGGAAATGTAGAAGTTTCTTTGATTTAAAAGCATTGATACATTTTCTGATTTGCAATGGAAAATATTTCCTTATAGAGGATACAATAGTGCCACTAGAATAAGCAGTATTTTATAATTAATATAAAAAAGATAAAGCAACCTTAAAAGGTATCTTGTTTAATGAAAAAATGTTTTCTAATGCACATTCATTCAGATACTGCAGTAAATATAATAAACTAGTTATGTAGTTTCTTAGCCAAAAAAGGAAAATATTTAATGGTAGGTAATTAAAATATGCTTAAAAACATAAATATGTGTGTATACATATTACTGTATTTATAAAAATATGCATGCACACATATATTTGTATGTTTGCCTGTTTTATTTCCAAAATACAACCCAGAGAGTTTTCTTATTTATCAATCTGTATAGCTTCTTATTTGCTTCTCTTATTGTCTTATTCTGTTTAATGTTGCTACAACAGAATACCTAAAACTGGGTAATTTATAAAGAAAAGAGGTTTCTTTAGCTCATGGTTTTGCAGCTAAGGAAGTACAAGCACCTGCTCAGTTTCTGGTGAGGGCTTTTCATGCTGCATCATAACATGGCAGAGAAGGTCAAAGGGGAAGTGCACACAGGCGAAGAGGCAAAAACCCAAGAGGCATCTTTGCTTTATAATAACCCATTCTTGTGGGAATGAATCCATCACCACAACAACTAATCCAGTTTCACAAGAGTGAGAACCAGGTCATTCATAAGGGACCCACCCCCATGACCCAAACATCTCCCACTAGGCCCCACCTCCCAACACTGGCACATTAGGAATCAAATTTCAACATGAGTTTGAGTGGGGACAAAGCATAAGGGCTAAACCATTATTATAGCACTTGTCTTACTGTATTAGCTAGAACTTCCAGTATGATACTGAGTGGAAGAGCTATGAGAAGACATCCTTGTCCTGTCCTCAGTCAAAGCAGGGAAGATTCTAGTTTCTCACCATTATGTATGAATGTTAGCTATAAGTTTTCTGTAGATACCAAGTTGAACAAGGTTCCCTCTACTTTGTTAGCTGAGAGTTTTTGTCATGAATATGTGTTGGATTTTGTCAAATGCTTTTTCTCCACCTATTGATATAATTTTTTTTTCTGCTTTAGTTGACGGATTACATCAACTGATTTTTGAATGTTTAAACAGCCTGGCATACCTAGAATAAATCCTACTTGGTCATGGTTTATAATTCTTCTTATTCCTTGTTGGACTCAATTTGCTAACATTTTCTCAAAGATTTTTGCACCTGTGTTCCTAAGACATATTGGTGTAGTTTTTCTTTCTGACAGTATCTTTGTCTGCTTTTGGTATTAGGATAATGCTAGCCTTTTAGAAAAAGTAAGTGTTCTCTCTGTTTCTATTTTCTGGAACAGATTTTAGAAAACTAGTATTATTTTTTCCTTAAATGTTTGGTAGAATCCACAATACACCATCTGGGACTTGTGCTTTGTTTTGCAGGGTCACTAATTATCAATTTGATTTCTTTAATTGATATAGCTCTAGTAGATCTATATATCTGTCTACTAGATCTATGTATCTCCCAGTGTGAGTTCTGGTAGACTGTGTCTTTCAAGAAGCTGGTCTATTTCATCTAAGCTATAAAATTTGTGAGGACACAGTTGTTAGTACTCCTTCTTTTTCTCTTTAATTTCAATAGCATCAGTAGTGATGACTCCTCTTTTATTTCTGATGTTAGCAGATTGTGTCCTTTCTTTTTTCTTGGTTAACCTGGCTAGGGATGTATCTATTTTATTGATCTTTTCAAAACAGCAGCATTGTTTTCATTGATTATTGATTCCCTGTTTTCAGTTTCTCTGATTTTTAAATTATTTCTTTTTTCCTACTTGCATACATCTCTTTTTCTCCTTTTTCTGATTTCCTAATGTGGACACTTGGGTTGTTCATTTTAAAGCTTTCTTCTTTTCTGATATATGCATTCAATGCTATAAATTTCCCTCTAAGCACTGCTTGTGCACCATTCTACAAATATTGATAAGTTGTATTTTAAATTTAATTTAGTTAAAATATTTATCTTTGTTCACACTGGACATGATTATCGATGCAGAAAATATCAAATAATTTTTTAAAACCCTGAAACTAATAATTATAGAAAGATTTAAATACACAAGGTTAATATACAATTGCCTTTCAATATACCAGCCACGAACAATTGGAATTTAAAATTAAAAACAAAATACCATCTACACTAGCACAAAAATTTTAAATACTTGGATTAAAGCTAACAAAATATGTGTAAGATATATATGAGGAAAATTACAAACTCTGAGGAAAGAAATCAAAGAGGATCTAAATAAATGGAAAGAGAGTTTGTGTTCATAGATAGGAAGATAATATTGTTAAGATGTCAGTTCCTCCTGGCATGATTTTTGACTGGATGTAATTCCAGTCAAAATCCCAGAAAGTTATTTTGTGGCTATAGACAAACTAATTCTAAAATTTGTATGGGTGTGCAAAAGACCTGAAATAGCTAACAAAGAAGGACAAAATCTAAGGACCTACACTACTTGACTTTAAGACTTACTATAAAGCTACATAATTAAAACAGTGCAGTACTAAAGAACAGACAAATGGACCGATAAAACAAAACAGAAATATATCCAATATATTTGTCATCGCTGACAAAAATAGTCAATGGTGTTTGAAAAAAGAGCAACAAAAATCCCTAGTCAAATGGAGAAATAAGTCTTTTCAACAAATATTACTGGAACAACCGGACATCCACAGGCAACAATGTGAACTAGAAGCAACTTTACACCTTTCACACAAATTAACTCCAAATGAATTATAGACCGAGGTGTAAAATACAAAACTATAAAACTCCTAGGAGATAACATAGGAGGAAATCTAAACTCTCTTGAATTTGGTAATGACTGTTTAGATATGACAAAATCATGATCCATGAAAGAAAAAAATTAGTAAGTCTAAAGATGCGTGACACGTGAAAAAAATAAAAGATGCTTGACATCATTTTCATTAGGAAATTGCAGATTAAAACAACAGTGAAATATCATGACACATCTATTATAATGGCTAAAATCCAAAGCACTGACAATACCAAATGCCAGTGAGGATGAGGAGCAACAAGAACTCAACACTTGATCCAGCGATTGCATTCATATAGCAGCTTTATTCATTATTGCCAAAAACTGGAAGCAACCAAAATGTCCTTCAGTAGGTGAATGGATAAAGAAACATATGTTCAGACAATGAAATGTTATTCAGTGATTTTTTTAAGTGAGCTATCAAACCATAAAAATATATGGCAGAGCTTTAATTCATATTGCTAAGTGAAAAATGTAAGTCTGAAAAGGCCACATATTATATGATCCCAACTATATGACACTGGGTTGCCAGAAGTTCTGGGAAAAGGAAGGATGAATAGATGGAGCACAGAGGAATTTTAGGCAGTTAAACTACTATTTATGATACTGTAATGATGGAGATATATCATTATAAAGTTGTCAAAACTCATAGAATGTATACCACAAGAGTCAACCCTAAGGTAAACTATAATTTTTAATAATGTATCAGTGTTGTTTAATCAGTTGTAACAAATGTACCACATACTATCAGATGTCTAATTTACAAATGTATCACCTACAATAATTTAGGAAGCTATGCAGGGAATGGGGGCATGTGTATGGGAACTCTGTACTACCTGCTCAATTTTTCTGTAAACCTAGAACTTTTCTAAAAACATAAATTATATTAATTTAAAAATATACATAAAAAATACAACCCAGAAATGTTTTCTTTCTTGTATTGGCTCTCAAGCAAAAAAAAAAATTTCCTACCATTGCATTAAATGATGATAATTAGAAATAGATTTGTTTGACCCTTTTTTCTTAAGGTACTATGTTTCATATGGTGCTGCATTGCTTTATGTAGAATGGATATAGTGATATAAAAATAAATGAATTTTAAGAGCTATTGATACCCATGACATCTAGGAAACTCCCCTGATATCGCACTTATTCATTAACATATTAACAAATCTTACTGAGTTCCTACTATATGCCGAGCACTATTTCCACTCTGGTGATAGAGCAGTGAGCCAGACGGAAAAAAAAAAATCTCCTTTTCTGGAGCTTACATTCCATTAACACATTCCCAAACCTTTATATCTCTCCACACATTCAACAAAAACCCTCTAAGTTGTCTGGAACTACTAAACATCTAAACCACCTTTGTAAACATTCTTCCTCTTCTTCTTCTTCCCCACCGCCCCCCTACCACCCCTCCGAGACGGAGTTTCGCTTTTATTGCCCAGGTTGGAGTGCAATGGCACAATCTTGGCTCACTGAAACCTCCACCTCATGGGCCCAGGCGATTCTCCTGCCTCAGCCTCCTGAGTAGCTGGGATTACAGGCATGTGCCACCATGCCCAGCTAATTTTTGCATTTTTAGTAGAGACGGGGTTTCACCATGTTGGTCAAGCTGGTCTAGAACTCCTGACCTCAGGTGATCCACCTGCCCTGGCCTCCCAAACTGCTGGGATTACAGACGTGAGCCACTGCGCCCAGCCACTTCTTATAATTAGAACTTTTCAACCATTCAAATAAGAGAATAAAAGCAACAGCTGAAATTTTAAGATGCCACCAAAACATTGTGTAAACCAAATTTTTTTTTTTTTTTTTTGTAGTAGCCGAGGCTCTGACAGTTCAGAATCCATTGACTCTCTGACTGACCTTCTCAAGTTAACTTCTCAGGTATGACTGAATATTTTTGCTTATATGTGGATATGCTGTGTAGGTACTGTTCTTATTGTGACTAATAATCAGGTAAAAAATTGCAGATATGTCATTATTTTATCATTGTTACTTATTTTCTAACTATGTACATATTTTAAATCATAGAATTATTTAATCTCAGGGTTTCTTATTCTAACATCCTTGCTTTATAGATGAGGATACTTAAGATCCATAGAGATGAAATTATTTCTTAAAAGCCATACAACTTGTTAGTGACAGAGGTGGTAGCCTAACATACATCACCTGACTGCTTAATTTATAAATTTATTATTCGGCTATGTATTGAGCTCCAACTACTTATCAGACACTGGCTGAGTGCTGGGGATAGAGCAGTGAACAAAATGAGACAACAGCTTTCCCTTTGTTATCTTACATTCTGGCAGGGGGAGATACAAAATAAAGAAGGTAAGTAAAATACACGATGTCTTACATGGGGATAAGTGCCTTAGGAGTAAAAAAGCAGGAGGGGGAATAAAGAGTTTAGGTGGATATTGCAGTTTTGGATAAAGGCTACCAAAAGTAAAAGATAAATACTTAAGTAAGAATTCAAAGGAAATGAGGGACAAGCCAAGTAGATACTAGGTATATTAACTACTTTTTGGTACATAACAACTTCAAAACCTCAGTGGCTTACAACAAGCTTTTATTTTCTTACTCATGGGTCTGCAGGTTGGCTCTATTAGACATGGGTTGGGTCAATTGGTCTTGGATTCAGGCTAGAGGTTGAGTTCAGTTATGTTCCACGTGTTTCTCATTTGCTTGGGCTAGAGAATACACAGGAAAGATCCTATGGTGAAAATCCGGAGTATACAAGGGGAAACCAAGCAATATAATCCCTAACACACACTGTTAATAGTCTACCTCAAAACCTTTTCCAGTGACCCAATCCGTTAGGCAGATTTTCTGTCTTTCAAACTATCACTTGAGATAGTTTTACTAAATGTATCACTTCTACATAATTTGTGTCATAATTCTTCTTTAATTCATTTGTTTTTAATAAGTAAAAATTATATGTATTTATTGTATATGACACATTGTTTTGAAATATGTATACCTTGTGGAATGGTGAAATTGAGCTAACATATTCATTACCTCACATACTTATTTTTGTGGTGAGAACACTGAAAACACTTAAAATCTATTCTTAGCAATTTTCAGTATAATATGTTGTTATTAACTACAGTCACAATGATGGAACAATAGATCTCTTGAGCTTATTCCTCCTATCTAACTGGAATTTTGCATCCTTTGACCAACACCTGCCCAACCCACACCCCTCTACTCCTGCAGCCCCTGGTAACTACCATTCTACTCTCAACTTCTATGAGTTCAGCGTTTTTTTGTTTTTGTTTTTGTTTTTAATACTCCACACATAAGTGAGATCATGATCTTTCTGTGCCTGATTTATCTCACTTAATATAATGTCCTCCACGTTCATCTATATTACTCCAAGTGGCAAGATTTCCTTCTTTTTAAAGGCTGAACAATATTTCATCGTGCTACATACCACATTTTCTTTATCCATTTATCTGTTGATGAACACTTAAGTTGATACCATACACTGGCTATTGTGAATAGTGCTGCAATGACCATGGGAGTGTAGACATCTCTTTGACATACTGATTTCCTTTCCTGTAGATATAGACTCAGTGGTGGGATTGCTAGTTTAGATGATAATTCTATTTTTAATTTTTTGAGGAACTTCCATACTGTTTTCCATATGGCTGTACTAATTTATATTCTTACCAACAGTGTGCGGGGGTTCCTTTTCTCCACATCTCCAACACTGATTATCCTTTTTTTTTTTTAAATAACAGCCACTCTAACAAGCATGAGGTAATATCCATATTTGGTTTTAACTTGCATTTCTCTGATGATTAGTGATGCAGGGCATTTTTAAATATACCTGTTGGCCATTTGTATTTGTTCTTTTGACAAATATCTATTCAGAGCCTTTGCCCATGTTTTAATCAGGTTATTTGTTTTCTTACTATTGAGTTCCTGATACATTTTGGATATTAGCCCCTTATCAGATGTATGGTTTGCAGATATTTTCTCCCACCCCATTAGATGTCTCATCATTCTGTTGATTGTTTCATTGGCTGTACAAAAGCTTTTTAGTTTGATGTAATCCCATGTATCTGTTTTTGCTTTTGTTGCTTGTGTTTTCAAGTTCATATCCAAAAAAATCATTGCCCAGACCAATGACATGGAGCTTTTCCCCTATATTTTTTTCAGTAGTTTTATAGTTTCAAGTCTTACATTTAAGTCTTTAATCCAATTTTAGTTGATTTTTGTACATAGTGTGAGATGAGTCTAATTTCATTATTTTGCATGTAGATATCTTATTGTCCTAACAGCATTTATCAGATACTGTCCTTTTCACATTGTGTGTTCTTGGCACTTCTGTCAAAAGTCAATTGACTACAAATGCACAGATTTATTTTGGGGCTATTTCATTCAATTGGTTTATGTGTCTCTTTTTATGCCAGTACCATGCCATTTTGATTTCTGTCATTTTATAGTATATTTTAAAGTCAGACAGTGTGAGCTTCCAGGTTTGTTCATGTAGTTCAAGACTGTTTTGGCTAGTTGGGCTCTTTTGTGGTTCCATATAAGTTATAGAATTTGTTTTCTATTTCTCTGAAAAATCCCATTGGAATTTTAATAGGGATTGTACTGAATCTGTAGATCACTTTGGGTAGTATGGACAATTTGACAATATTAATTCTTCTGATCCATGAGCACAAGATATATTTCCATTTCTTCATAGACGATATTCTGTGTCTTCTATTTATCAATGTTTTATCATTGTCAGTATATAGGTCTTTCACTTCCTTGGTTAAATTTATTCCTACTTTTTTGTAGATATTATAAATGGAATTATGTTCTTGATTTCTTTTTTAGATAGCTTGTTTTTTAGATAGTTTATTAATTATAGTTTGTATAGAATCACTACTGATTTTATGTGTGTTTTTTTTTATCCTTCAACTTATACTGAATTTTCAAATTCTGTTCTTTGATGGAGTTTTCTATATATAAGATCATGTTGTCTGCAAACAAGGACAATTTAACTTCTTCCTTTTAATCTTGTCTAATTGCTCTGGCAAGGACTTCAGTACTATGTTGAACAGAAGTGGTAAAAGTGGGCATCATTGTCTTGTTCCTGATCTTAGAGGAAAAGCTTTCAAGTTTTCACCACTGGGAATGATGTTAGCTTTGGGTTTGTCATAGACGGCCTTTATTGTATTGAGGTACATGCATTTTATACCTTATTTGTGGAGCATTTTTATCATGAAAGGATGTTGAATTCCATCAAATGCTTTCTTCTGCATATATTGAGATGATCATAGGGTTTTTGTCCTTCATTCTGCTGTTGTGATGTATCAGACTTATCAATTTGCGTATGTTGAACCATCCCTGTATTCCTGGGATGAATCCCACTTGATCATGATGAATAATCTTTTATTGTGCTGCTACATTTGGTTTGTTAGTATTTTGTCAAGGATTTTTCCATCTATCCTCATCAGGAATATTGGTCTGTTATCTTTTCCTTGTAGCTTACTTGTCTGACTTTGGTATCAGAGAAATGCTAGCCTCATGAAATGAATTTGGAAATACTCCCTCTTCTTCAATTTTTTGGAAGAGTTTAAGAAGGATTCATATTAGTACCTCTTTAAAGGTTTGGTAGAATTCAGCAGTGAAACCATCAGGTCCCCAGCTTGTCTTTGATGGGGAACTTTCTATTTCTAATTTAATCTCCTTATTCATTATTCATCTATTCAGATGTTCTGCTTCTTCATGATTCAGTCTTGGTAGGTTATATGTAGCTAGGAATTTATTTTTTCCAGGTTATCTAATTCATTGGCATATAATTGTTTATAATGGTAGTCTTTTATGATCCTACTTCTGTGGTGTCGGTTATAATGTCTCATCTTTCTTTTCTGACTTTATCTGAGTCTTCTCTGTCTCCTTAGTCTAGCTATAGATTTGTCCATTTTGTTTCTTTTAAAAAAAAGAAAGAAAAAAAAAAACCTCTTCATTTCATTGGTCGTTACTATTGTTTTTCTAGTCCCTATTTCATTTATTTTTGCTCTGATATTATTTTCTTCCTTCTGCTAACTCCATGCTTAGTTGTTCTTCTTTTCCTAGTTCCTTGAAGTGTAACACTAGGTTGTGTATTTCAGAACTTATTTTTCCTTTTTCTCCAGCCCCAGCTCAAAAGATCTTCTTTTTTGATGTAGGCATTTATTGATGTGAACTTCCCTCTTAGAACTGCTTTTGCTGCATCTAATAAGCTTTGATATATTGTATTTCCATTTTTTGTTTGTCTCAAGATATTTTTGAATTTCCCTTTGAATTTCTTTACTGACCAATTGGCTGTTCAGGAGCGTATTGTTTAATTTCCATGTGCTTGTGAATGTGTCACTATTTTTTTGTTATATTTTCCTAATTACCTACTATCCAGTTACAAAAGCAATGACTATGACAAAGTTTAGGTTTTGTTAGGACAGCATCTTACCTCTGCATATCAATTTCTGTAGTTTTCAGATTTTAATGCATAACACCCTCAGACTATCAATGACTTACAATAGCAAACATGTGTTGTCTTGTTCATGAATCTGAAGGTCAGCTGTGGCTCTACTGAACTAATCAGAAATCAGCCAAACTTAGCTCCTAATTGTGGGTTGGGTTCAGGTTTATTCCACCTTTCTTTCTTCACCTAGACCAGCAGCCAACTAGAGCATATTCTGCTCATGGCCAATCACAAGAGTTCAAGAGGGCAAGCCAAACCATGCAAATATATTTAAAGCCTCTGTTTAACATTCCACTGGCCAAATCAAGACATATGTCCAAATTCAACATCAATGGGGTGGGGAAGTATAATTATATAATAGTGAACATTTAGGAACAATCCAGCGGTATGTTTTCCCAGGCGAGGAGTACTAAAAGTGCAATGGCCCTGAGGAAGGAGTGTGTCAGTCATTTTCTAGGAAGACCAAGGAAGCTAATGTGGCTAGAGAAGAATGAACAAGGAGAATAATGGTAAAACATGAAATCAGATAGGTATTGAAGGTTGCAGGAACAGGTCATGTAAAGCCTGGTAGGCTTAGGACTTCAGTTTTTGCCTCTGAGTTTGGGGATCTTTGATCAGAAGAATGTCGTGATCTGCCTGAAGTGGTTAGCAGGGTCACCTTGGCTGCTGTGTTAAGAGTACAATGATGACCCATAAGGGAGACCAATTAGGGGGCTCTTATAATAATCCAGGCAAGATAAAAGTGGTGGCTGCACCAAAGTGATACTAGTAGAGGGAATGAGAAGTGATTAGATTTTAGATATATTTTCAAGATAGTGTTAAGAGAATCTGCTGATGACATGTTTATAAGATTGAAAAATAGAAAGGAGAGAAGGTGGTCTCTAGATTTTGGGACCTGAACATCTGGAGATTACAGTTTCCATTCCATGAGGACAATGGTAAAATAGCAAACCTAATTTTGTTCCGTAGCTACTAAACCATATTTTGAAGATGTATCAGGACTTTCTCTATTGCAAGAGGCAAAAAATCCTTCCAAAATGGTTTAGTCAAAAGGGATATTTGTTGGATTACTAAATAAAAAGTCTAGGGACAAGGCTGGCTTTTGTCATGGCTTAAATGAGGGGCTCAAATGATGTCATTGAGATCCTGGAGGGTTTTTTCTCCTGCTTTCATCTCATTTCTGCCTTTTCTTGGTTGGTTCCATTGTCAGACAGACTTTCCTCTCACGGTGGTAAAATGACTATAGAAATCCAGCCTCACATCCTCACCATACTAAGTCTGGTTGAGACATCCTCCTATATAGTAGTTCCCTCAAAAATGCAGATATTGACATTTTTAACAAAGAGGTAAAAGATCTGTTCAGTGAAAACTGTAAAATGTTGATGAAATTGAAGACACAAATAAATGGAAAGTATTTTGTGTTCATGAATCAGAAGAATATTGTCAAAATGTCCATACTACCCAAAGCTCTCTACAAATTCAATGCAATATCTATTTCAGTGACATTTTTCACTGAAGTAGAACAGTACTAAAATTTGTATAGAACCACAAAAGAGCCTGAATAGCTAAAGCAAACTTGAGCAAGAACAACAAAGCTGGAGGCATCACACTTCCTGATTTTAAAATATGTTACAAAGCTACAATAACCAAAAGTATATGACACTGGCATATGAACAGACACACAGCACAATGGAGCAAAATAGAAAGCCCAGAAGTAAAACTATGCATATACAGTCAACTGATCTTTGACCAGGGTGCTAAGAATACACAATGAAGAAAAGATAGTCTCTTCAAAAAATGGTGTTGGTGGCCAAGTGTGGTGGCTCACACCTGTAATCTCAGCACTTTTGGAGGCCAAGGCAGGAAAATCACTTGCGCTTAGGAGTATGAGACCAGCCTGGGCAACAGAGTGACACCTCATCTCTACAAAAAATAAGAAAATTATCCGGGCATGGTGGCTCATGCCTATAGTCCCAGCTTCTCAGGAGGCTGAGGTGGGAGGATCAATGAACCCGGGAGGTCAGGGCTGCAGTAAGTCATGATTGGGCCACTGCACGTGAGCCTCAGCAACAGAATGAGACCCTGTGTCAAAGAAAAAAAAATGGTGTTGGGAAACTGGATATATACATAAAACAAAATGAAACTGGACCTTTATACTACACACACAAAGTCAACTCAAGATGGGCTAAACACTTAAACATAAGACCCAAAACCATAAAACTCCTAGAAGAAACATAGGGGAAAGCACCAGGACATTGATCTTGACAATAATTTCATAGCTATAACACCAAAAGCATAGACAACAAAAACAAACATAAACAAGTGGGACTATAACAAACTAAAAAGCTTCTGTACAACAAAGATAAATATTTAATAGCAGGAAAAGGCAACCTATGGAATGGAAGAAAATTCTTGTGAATCATATATCTGAATAGGGGGTAATCTCCAAAATTTTTAAGGAACTCCTACAACTTAATAGCAAAAACACCCACTAAGCTGATTTTAAAATGGGCTACGTACTTGAATAGACATTTATCCAAGGAAGACGTATAAATGGCCAACAATTATATGAAAAGTTGTTCAACATCACTAATCATCAGGGAAATTCAAATCAAAGCCATAATGAGATATCATCTTGTGCCTGCTAGGTCAAAAAGTTAAACAGTGTTTGGAAGGATGTGGAGAAAATGAAGCCTTTATACACTGTTGGTGAGAATGTAAATTGGTACAGCCATTATGGAAAACAATATGGAGTTTCCTCAAAAAAAGTTTAAAAGTGAATTACCGTATGATACAGTAAACACCCTTCTGGTATTTATCTAAAAGAATAGAAATCCAGATACTAAAGAGATATCAGCATTCCCATGTTTATTGCAGTACTATTCGCAATAGCCAAGATGCAGAAACAAGTGTCTATCAATGGATGAACGGATAAAGAAGATGAGGGGTATGTGTATGTGCGTGTACATACTGGAATATCATTTAGCCTTTGAACCTAGAGGACATTATGCTCCGTAAAATAAGCCAAACACAGAAAGACAAATAGTACATGATCTCACTTTTATGTGAAATCTAAAAAAGTTGACCTAATAGAGAATAGGTCATTACCAGGGGTCAGGGAGATGTTAATCAAGGGTATAAACTTGCAGTTGTAAGATGAATACATTTTGAAGACCTAATGTACAATGTGATGACTCTAGTTAATAATATTGTTTTGCATACTTGAAATTTGCTAAGAGAATGGGTCTTAAGTATTCTCATCATGAAAAGCAAAATAAGTGGTAACTATGTGAGGTGATAGATGTGTTAATTAGCTTGATTGTGGTAATTTCAAAATGTATACTTAAAACATCATGTACACCTTAAATATATACAATTTTTATTTGTCAATTTAGACCTCAATAAAGCTGGAGGGAAAAAAGCAAAGATGATTCTTATCAGGCTGGTTTAGACATGCGTCAACCCATAAATCACTCACTGTGACTAACAGGATGGACTGTGCTGATTGGCTTCAGCCTGGGTTCTTTGACAAACCCTCATAGGATTCACCCAGACTCCAAGAACTGAGAATGGGTAGGATTAAATTCCCTAACAAAATTAAAGACAGTTGCCAGAAGAAGAGGGAATGGGTTCTGGGGACATGAACAACAAATTTGAACAAAGTCCAAATTCAAAAAAATTGTAAACGATCACATAGCACAAGAATAAATATTTTACCTCCTCCCATATTCTCTCCTGTGCCATCACATTCTCCCTTTCCCTCCATTTGCCAATCGTTTCCTTTCTCCTCTCTCCACCCTCAATACTTTAAAGGACTATACTCAAATATTCTAATGGGTTTGTTAAAATACCATGCAAGTCTTTCCTTCACAAACACCTTGTCTTTCCAAGTTATATATATCAGGACACTCATGGATAAATATTCATACCCATGCCCACAATTCAGGCAGTTATACATACACACACACCCTCTGGAGTAAAAAATAACAGTAAAAAGAGCAAGTTTGTATTCTGTGTGATAATTTTCAAAAACTAAATGAATCCCTACAATGGTCAGATATTGATTGTGTGCCATATTTTGGGTATAGGCATCTTTATCAAGATATTTTTCTAGCATTATAAAAATGTTAACTTTTAAAGAATAAACAGATGAAACAATACCAATTAAATTCTAACTTTTAAAAATTAAACTTTTAATTTTGATTAACTTGCTGTTGTAAGAAATAATTGAGAGAGATGCCAGGGACCCTGTTTTCTGTTTCCCCTAATGGTAACATCTTGCAAAACTATAGCACCATGTTACAATAAGGATATTTATATTCGTGCAGTCAAAATGCTGACCATTTCCATGACCATAAGGATCCCTCATATTGCCCTCTTAAAGCCATACCCACTCCCTGCTGTCCTTACCTTACAGTTATCCCCTGGCAACCACAAATCTGTTCCGTATTTCTGTAAATGTATCATTCACAAATGTTTTTCCACATCCCTGTGAAATCACACAATATGTAACATGCTGGGATTGGCTTTTATCAGTTGGCCTACCTCTTGGAATACTCATCCCCCACCCCCAAGTTGATGCGTACATCCATAGTTTCTTCCTTTGTATTTCTGTGCAGTATTCCACGATATGGATTTACCTTAGCCTATTTAACCACTCACCTGTTGAAGAACATGTGGGTTGTTTTCAGTTTGGGGCCATTATGAACATAACATTAGTGTACAGGTTTATGTGAAATAAGTCTTCATTTCCCTGAGATAAAAACCCAGGAGTTCAATTGGTAGGTGGTATCGTAGTTATGTTACATACATGTTTAATTCTCTAACAGACTGCCAAACTGTTTTCCAAAATGGATGTACAATTTTCCATTCCCAAGAGCAGTTTATGAGTAATCCATTTTCTGTGCATCCTCACTGAAATTTGGTGTTGCCACTATTTTCTATTTTAGCCCTTCTGACAAGTGTGTCATCTCATTGTAGTTTTAATTTGCATTTCCATAACAGTTCAACCATGTTGAATATCTTTTCACATGCTTATTTCCCTGGCCCCCTGCTTAGCCTTCCCTGAGACTACCGTGAAGAAGGGATTGGGGCACTCCCACTCAGCTTTTGTTGGCATGGGTGGGTGTAGGAGTCACAGTCATTTCTGTGGTGTTAGGCTGGAGTAGAACAGTTACTATCTAAAAGGTTTTGGTCTCTTTAGGCTGTCCCTCTCCTGGTCCTTGGGCTAGAAGGAACAGGCTTATGTAGGGATTTTTTTAAATTGCATTCATTGGAATTTCTGGATTGCCGGCCTCTCCAGCTTTAAAGTGAGAACATATGAAGCAAAAAGAAAACACAGTGAACTCATCATCATGCCACTCTTCTGGCCTTGAACTCCCTAGCTAGTCTGCCTTCTCCTTTCCATATTTTAGAGTTTCTTATGTAATACCCAGAATTTTTGGTTGTACTCAGTGGGAGGAATAAAGTACTTCCCATCTTCTTGTAAGTGGGAATCTCATAACAGTCTCATGTCTGCATATGTACTCTTTGATATGTTGATTAAATATTGATTTTAAGTATGATTCTTTTACTAGAAAAAGCATTTGAAAACAAAGAAGGAAAGGAATTCTACTACAGCAAGCCACCAAAATGCCAGAGAAGGACAAGAGGTAAATCTTCATTGATCTAGTTATTAAAAGTTTTTTAAATGAATGAAAGAGAATGGCAAGTTATTTTCTCTTACACTTCTTATACCCGAATTTTCCCCCAGGAGAAGTTAAAATTTTGTTCATATTATTTACTGTTTATAAAAACACAAAAGATCCTTAACAGATGAGAGGTGGGCCTTATTAAGATGCCATATTTAAATTTCATTTGTACTTTTACCTTACTCTAAAAAGTATTTGAGGAAGCTTACAAAGATGCATCCAGGGTAGCAAGAATAAAGAAATTAAGAAAAATTAAATGGGAATATAAGGGTATAAAAATAAAAATAGTGGAACTGAAAGATCAGCTTCTACCATGACAGCAGGAAGAGCTCTGCAAACCCATTCACCAGCAAAACTAGTGAAATTATCCACAACAACAAACAACAGATATTTAAAGTATCTGAAATGGTCTGAAGGTTATACAGCAAGTGAAACAAAAATCTATTCAAGAAAGTCTACTAAAATTCATTAAAAACTGTGAGAGCCTGTGGTATTTCAATCAAGACTGCCTCTTCCCCTCCCCGCACCGGACTCCCCCGCTCAGTAAGACAGAAACTCCACACTAGTGTAGACAAGAAGTTAGGGCTCCCTCTACCCAGAGCTACCAAAGGGCTATCACAGGAGGGGCAGGATATCAGTATTTCTTATTCTTCCCCCAGCTGCCTGTTGCTAAGTCAGGTGAGTGCCGACAAGAGATGGGGGCTCCCTTCCTCTCCCAGTCCCCATTGATGAGGCAGAGGCTCTACTTCAGGTGCTCCACCACTGAGCATTCTTGGGCTCTGATTGCCCTTATCTTGGTTTGTAAAATGATGGTTCCACACTGAGAGAGGCAAATGGAGGAGACCTAAGGCTACTGCCTCCCCTGCACCTATGGTTCAGTTCCTAAAGAAGGGTATCCCTTGGAGGGAAGAGTGCCATTTCCACCATCCCCAGCTCATAAGCCATAGCTTATAAATTTTGCCCTGATGAAAAAATAGGTCATAAAACAGATAGCTCCTAATCTCTTCCAGAAAAAGAGAAGTTAAGCTTAAGGACAGTCTCAAAACCAGTGCAATTATGGCTTAAAAAAATTCTGAAGGACAAATATATTACTGGTGGAAGTTATCTTACCAGCAGCAAATTTGTATGGGTCTGCAGCAACATCAATTCTTGCCTTCCACTCCTGCCCTAAAACTTGCTTCAGCCTCTTTTTCTGCCTCATGCCCCGGAGTCAAATCTTAAAAAGTTCATATACCAGTTAAACTCTGCCATTTTGTTTCTTACTACGCATGCTTGAGCGCACTCCTGAGCTCTCATCAGGAAGCAGCTGATCACCAGTCTCAGGTGTTTCCTATCTGTAGGAAGACGCCCTTTCCCTGCTGCTAGCTGCAACCAATTACTATTTAGAGAGACAGTTAACAACCGCCTGACCATCACCTGATGCCTGACATTCCTAGTGGGGTTTTGGTGGAGCCCTCTCCTGCCTTGCTCATGCCTTATTAGCTACCTACTGTAACAACACTGATAGATTCATTGGAGTTACAAGCTAAATTGAATACTGACTAGTTTGCCAGAGAGAACTGGAGAAAGAGACAGCTAGGAGGAGCCTTACTGGAGTCAGAAAAAATCTTAAACACAGACCTCTGCAACTATCCTTTTGAAGAAGTCCAAATTTGATTGGCTTAGTCTGAAGAGCACAGCTGAATGTGGTCAGGGAAAGAGACAAAGAGAGCCCTGCCTTAGCACTGTCATCCCAAGTGAATGTGGATATACCTAAGTCTGTACCCCTGAGGACCAACATCAGAGGCTTAGTTCTGCAGGGAGCAGAGATGGCTATAAAGGAGTAATGCTCCTTTCCCTCTGCTCTCCCTTCTAGAATTACACTATTTCAGGAATTAATATGAATGAATAGGAATTAAAAATTTTTTTTGGTAAACAAATCCTCTCACTGATACCCCTGTATTAAGTCATTTGCAGGACCCAATAACTAAAATAGGTTTTGTTAGGTGATTTTTTTTAATGTGTGTATTGCAAGACACATATTTATTTAGTTCTCACAAATATATCCACAGAGTGGTTTTCCTCACCTATCCAAGCTACATTTAATGTAAAATATTATAAATCCCTTTATATTAAATGCTCATGTATTTGCATCTTTCTTGATTGGAGCTTTTAAAATTGTATGAAATCATTATATTTAATGTTAGATACTTCCAAATGGAAAATAATCTTCATTTGGTCAAATGCTTTGAGAAAGTTGCACACATTCTAAGTGTCCCCATAAGCTAATAGGAGATTGTGGTCACTTACCTTGAAATTCCTACCCGTCTTTCACAAAAAGAGTGAACAATCTCATTTTCACTCAGGTAAATGGCTGAGGACAACTTGAATTCATGCTCTTGAACTGACTATTTCTTACTTTGCTTACAAGATATCAATACATCCCAAAACAATATTGGTAAATTATTTTAAAAATATTTCAGTTAACTTTGTTTCCCACCAAGACACTCTCACTTGTTGATTCTGAAGACTTTCAACAAAAACAATTATAAATTACTGTGATCAGAAATTATAGCTCATGTACATAAGATCACTGACCTGGTGGTATTTTTCTGTAGGATAAGTGTAATCGTTTATTATGGTTCACAGAATCATTTCACTCAAGAGATGGGAGCCAAAAATGACAAGAGTTTATCAAATCAAGTCTTACTAATTTTCTTCAGCCTCATTTCACTCCTTGTCTTGCCAAATCCTGGTGATTACATAATCACCAGGATTTAAATTTGTATAATTTTAAATTTGTATAATTTTTTGTAGAATGTTTCTTTCTTCAATAATCAAATTTTGATATTTACATTTTTCTCCCATTTTCATACTGATTTTGCCCATTTTTCTGCTGCCAATCAATTATATATATGAAGAGGTAGGTTTGAGCTTTTAACTCCATTTCATAGTCTACTTTTATTATGGGTTGTTTTTGTTTTTGTTTTTGTTTTGTTTTTTGAGATGGAGTCTAGCTCTGTCACCCAGGCTGGAGTGCAGCAGCGCGATCTCAGCTCACTGCAACCTCTGCCTCCTAGGTTCAAGCGATTATCCTGCCTCAGCCTTCTGAGTAGCTGGGATTACAGGTGGCTGCCACCACGCCCCACTAATTTTTTTTTTTTTTTTAGTAGAAACGGGGTTTCACCATGTTGGCCAGGCTTCTCTCAAACTCCTGACCTCAAGTGATCCACCCGCCTCGGCCTCCCTAAGTACTGGGATTACAGGTGTGCACCATGCCCAGCCTCATCTTTTTATGTATAAGCACAGTTTTGCAGTCTGTTTATATATTTTACATAATTTTATATCTTTTCACTCATTTCACACTTTTATCTTCCCATGTTTGTTCTTCTAATTTAAGAAAGTGAGATTATAAGAATACCATTTTTTTGTCTCTTTCTCATTACAAATAAATTCTATGTGATGTGGAAAATTTTTAAGCCTCCTTTACTGCCAAAATATAGTATCAATATCTTCTTCTACTCATTGATGCAGGAGAATAGTGTAGTGAAAAATATTAGAAGGTTCTGATTTGTAAGATAATTTTGGTCATTCTAAACCTGTAAGGATGAAATGAGAAATATTTGTTAAAAATGCACAATACTATAAATCGTATAGGAAACATACCCCATTTCATGTTGATAAAATAGCATTGTTTTCCTTGATTCTACATTCCATTAGGTTTATGATAGAGGACATTTACTGCAAAGACACAAACAATCAAATTCTGATGTGAAAGGTAATATTCTGCTTCTACCTTCTCATAAACAATTAATTCATTTACTCAACTAGGAATTGTTGGTGCCACAACTTTGAGACTACCACTGTGCTTGGTGCTAGGGATACAAAATGTATATGATACCATTTCGTCCCTGCAGGACCTCATCCTTTAATCAGGAATGAAACAACAAGCTGAGTGCAGTGTCATAGACACAATGCCAGTAGTCTGTTCAGGGTTCCCAGGGAGCACAGAGAAAGGAGTGGTCAATTACATTGGAGAATAGAGAGGTCCACGTATTTGAGGGCTATCCCCAAGGTTTTGAAAGTTTGCCCCCAAAGGGAAAGGAATTTTATGTTTTAAAAATCATCTTTTTCCTCTCATTTCATAGTTTAATAGAAGATGAGCCCAGGAGACAAATTAATTCATAGACTGTTCATTGGCTTCTACTGCAACCTGCTAAGTCTGATGTGATGTGAATCTTTAACTGACTCTCTAGCATCTCTGGTTTTTTTTTTCTTTCTTAATTTCTGTCATCTTATCTTTAATTGAGGTCCTTTGCAGGGGGAATCATATAATTTAGGCAATATTTTAATTTTATCTAAAATATTTAATTTTATGTGTATATATATATATATATTAATTTATTGTACATTTGTATCTACCTATTTCCCAAAAGAATTTGAGGTAACCTAATTATACACACACACACAGACACACACACACACACACTCATATATCCATTTAGTTTATGATGTAGCAAAATAATAAAAAATATAAATGGAGATAAGAACCTAAGAACCATGCCAAGGAAAGGGGAGAATACTATTATAATTAAAATAGCCAATTCACTTAAACTTTATTTTTTCTGATAACAGTCAGCTAGGCATATTCAGCTGCTTTTTATAAATAACTTTTATGTATTCTTTTGTTAACATTTTATGTCAAAAATTAAGAATAAAGATAAGCAAAAGAAAGTAAAAATTACATTTTAGAATATTTATTTTAAACGCTTTCCCCTATTTGTCCACATACGCACCATGTTAATGAATCACATAATCATCGCATTATTTTGCAACCTACTTTTTAATTTTAAATTATAGTATATTATAAGCCTCTTCATATGTAAATAAATGGTGGCAAAGTATTCCATTCTATTAATTAAGCCACCCCCAGTGTCAAAATTACATTTTGTTTCCCATTTTTTTCCTATTGTAAACAACAATGAAAACTTTATAACTCTCTATTTGTATGTTTTCTTCATTATTTCTTTATAACAAATTCCTAGAAAAGGAATTGCTGACCCAAAAGGTATGAACATTTTTAAATGCAACAAAATTTGTAACATTTGAAGACTGCTTATTTTAATTTCATTGAACTAAACTACTGTCTACAAGTTATTTACTAGCATTTGTCACTTTGAAAAAAGATGAAAAATATGAAATGTAAATGGGTGAATTAATTATTTTCATGCTACTATGATCTTTATCATCTTCTCTAGATACAAGGCCAAATGAACCAGGTGATTGTATGGTTGATTATTTCAGAAGACAGTTACCTAATCAAGGTTTGGGTGAGTAAAATAGGAACACAGACAGTAATGAGTGGTCCCCTATGATCTGAATGTTGTTTTTCTCTCTAGCTCTAGAAATACACAGGGGAAACAGTAGAAATTTACTGTATGTCAATTTGCTTTCTTTTAATTTCATCCAGTTAAAACCAAAACAAAAGAATATTCATCTCATTGTCTAATCTTTTCATTCCCATCTCACCAAATCTTAGAGCAGAGAGAGGCCTTGAGAGTGCTCTAGTTTCACCTGCTCCTGACAGGCCCCAGGCTCATCCAGCCTCTGGCTGACTACACTTGGTGACAAGTACTTTACTAAACTGCAATATAATTCATTCCATTGCTAAAGAGCTATAGCACTGAAAAAGTTTATTTTCAATAAACTTTAACAACAAAAAGTTTAAAATACATGTCCTTGTAAATTTCATCCACTTCTTTTAATCTGTCCTCTCTAATAACACAAAATAGTGAGGAAACCTTAAAAGTAAATAATTCTGACTGACACAGTTTCCCCAATTCTCCTTGAAATAATGCAATTGTAATACCTTCTCTATTTTTAAAAAAGTTGTCATTTATTTCCCTGAAACTTTCCCTGTTTCTTTCAACTATCCATAAAACACCGTGATTCAAGTCCCTTTACCATTTTATTTTACTCTTTTTTGTTGCTATTCAAGCTTAAATGAAACTGAGCAGAGTATTGCAAATGTTGTCTAATGAGTGCAAAATATATCTTCATTTTTATTTGCTCCTTTATAGATACTAGGTTTCCATTAATGCAGTTTAAGATTACATTTCTTCTTTTGAAAATTATCCTAAAATATTGACATATTGGATTTCATATATTCAAACCTTTAACGTTTTATTTTCATAGTGCTACTGCTAAGTTGTATTTCCTCCACTCTCTACTTCTTCACTTATTATTTGGTTCATTATGCCTGACCTTACGTTTATTCCTGTTAAATTTAAATTTAACCTTCTTAGATTCAGCCTTTCACGAACTATTGATCTTTATTACATCATATTGTTATACTATATATATGCATGTGTGAATACATATGTGTATATATACATACATGCATACGCATATACATAGATACATGTATTTGACCTCTTGTCAAAGCTTCAGACCCTGTATGTAACTATCTGCTATACATCTCCACATAGATGTCCCACATATCCAAATTCAAATTCATCTAATTCCACAGTAAATGCTCTTCCTCACATATTCTCAATAACATTAATGGCAGTACTATCTCCATAACCACTCCAGCTACAAATGTGATCAGTATCCTTTTTTCTCACTTTCACTTCTGTCCCTCATATCCAGTCAGCCATTGAATCCAGATGATTTTACCTCAGAATCTCTTTTTCTCCATCTTAACTACCATCATTAACTACCATCATTCTTTTCAGATTCTTATCATCATCCTTTTCAGATTCTTATCATCATCCACTTACCAGAAGTACTACAGTTTTCTAGTCCATCTCCCTGCCACCAATATTGTCATTCTAATTACACCCTTCATACTACCATCAAAGTGATTTACCAGAAACACAAATCCAACTATGCAACATCAGCACCTAAAGCCTTTTAGTGATTCCCAGTCATCTAACAGGGGTTGGACTGACACTGCCCTAAGACTGGCACTGCCTTTTCTTTAGGCTTTCTCTTTCTCATTTTAATTTCTTTTTACACTTAATTTTAAAATAATTTCAAGAATAGTAAAAAAAACTCTCTCTCTCTCTCTCTATTAATCAGTCTATCTTTTTTCCCATTATCCACAAGTTGTAGCATGCTCTTGTACCCCTAAAAACCTTCCACCTATATTCTCTAAGAAAAAGAACATTCTCTTACATTAAAATCAGGAAATTCAACTTGATACAACACGATTTTGTATCATATATAATACAATTTTGCCAAATGTCTCAATAGTGTTCTTTAGAGCAAACTTACTATCTAATTTAAGGTGTAATTCAGGATCATGAATTGCATTGAATTATCATATTTCTTTATTCTCTTTATTTGGAACATTGGCTCAGCCTTTCTTTGTCATTCGCAACACCATCATTTTTAAAGATTATTGGCAAGTCGTCTTATAGAATATCTGGTTTTAAAATTTTCATGAACAAAAGAATTACCAAAAGAGTTTATGTAAATCTCAGCCTCTGACTGAGTAGGTCTTTGATGTCACCCCTTAATTTGTATTGTTTATATGGGATTTCAGATAATTCTGGCATTGATGACCTGCAGACCACACTTTGCAAGTTACCACGATGGGGGCCACAGTGAAAATTGGTTGGAGGCCAAGCAATTGGGGCCTAGCCCATCCAAATCTTTTTCATCTTGAATAGCTTTCTTATGTAATTTTCTTTCAATAATGGTCTATTACTTAAAATTTTTTCCTTTTATTATTATTTTTACTTGACATAATAATTGTACCAAGCCTATTTCATCCTGAATAGTTTTCTTATGCAATGTTTCTTTCAATAATGGTCTATAACTCAAAATTTTTTCCTTTTATTATTATTTTTAGTTGATGTAATAATTGTACATATGGGGTACAGTGTGATATTTTGATTCATATATGCAATGTATAATGATCAAATTGAGGTAATTAGCATCACCTCAAACAGTTATCATTTCTTTGTGTTTGGTACGTTCAAAACCTGCTTTCCTAGCTATTTGAAAATACACAATAAATTGTTAATTATAGTCACTCTATAGGTCTATGGAACACTAGTCCCTATTCCTCCTATGTAGCTGTAATTAGTATCTGTTAAGCAACCTTTGACTATCCTTTCTACCCCCATCCCTCTCTGCTTCTATTACCACTATTCTATATGCTACTTCTATGAGATCAACTTTTTAAGCTTCCACATATGAATGAGAACATGCAGTATTTATATTCCTGTAGCTGGCTTATTTCACTTAACATAATGTCCTCCAAGCTCATCAATGTTGCCACAAATGACAGAATTTTGTTCTTGTTTATGGTTAAATACTATTCCATTGTATATATATACCATATTTTCTTTATCATTTCATCTGTTGATGGACACAAGTTGATTCTATATCTTGGCTGTTGTGAATAGTGCTGCAATGACCATGAGAGTGCAGATATCTCTTTGACATACTGATTTCATTCTTTTTGGATATATACCCAGTAGTGGGATTGCTGTGTCATATGGTAGTTCTGTTTTTAGTTTTCTAGGTAACCTCCATATTATTCTCCAAATGACTGCATAAATTTGCATTCCCACCAAAATTGTGCAGGGATTCGCTTTTCTCCACATCCTCTCCAATACTTGTTATCTTTTATCTTTTTATTCTAACAGATATGAGATCATAACACCTTGTGGTTTTAATTTGCATTTCTCTGATGATTAGTGCTGTTGAGCATTGTTCCATATACCTGTTGGCCGTTTGTATGTCTTCTTTTCAGAGATGTCTATTCAGAGCTCATTTGCCCATTTTTAAAGTAGGTTATTTTTGTTTGTTTATTTTTGCTATTGAGGTAAGTTCCTTATATATTCTGGATATTAATCCCTTGTCAGATAATTTGCAAATGTTTTCTCTCATTCTGCAGGTTATCTCATCACTCTGTTGATTGTTTCCTTTGCTGTGCAAAAGATTTTCAGTTTGATAGAATTCCATTTGCCTATATTTGCTTTAGGTGCTTGGGCTTTTGAGGTCTTATCCATAAAATCTTTCATCAGACCAATGTTCTGAAGCGTTTCCCTCATGTTTTCTTCTGGTAGTTTCATAGTTTGGGGTCTTACATTTAAGTTCTTAGTCCATTTTGAATTTATCTTTTTTACAGTGAGAGATAGGAGTCCAGTTTCATTTTTCTGTATTTTGATATCTAGTTCTCCTGGCACAGTTTATTGAAGAGATTATCATTCCCCTATGAATGTTCTTGGCACCTTTGTCAAATATCACTTTTCTGTAAATAAGTAGATTTATTTTGGGGTTCTCTGTTCTGTCTCATTGGTCTGCATATCTGTTTTTATGTTTTTAGCCATGCTGGTTTGATTACTATTGCCTTCATTTTGAAGTCTGGTAGTGCGATCCCTCCAGATTTATTCCTTTTGCTATTTGGGGTCTTCTGTGGTTCTGTACAAATTTTAGGATTGTTTTTTCCATTTCTGTGAAAAATGTTATTGGTATTTTGATAGGGAGTGCATTGAATCAACAGATAACTTTGGATAGTATGGATATTTTCACACTGTTAAGTCTTCCAATCCATGAACATTGGATGTCTATTTGTATCTTCCTCAATTTTTTTCATCAGTGTTTTATAGTTTTCCTTGTAGAGATATTTCACCTCTTTGGCTAAATTTATTCCCAAGTATTATTTTTTGTAGCTATTGTAAATGAGATTGCTTTCTTGATTTCTTCTTTTGATGGTTTGTTGGTGGGGTATAGAAATACCACTGATCTTTGTATGTTGGTTTTGTATCCTTCAACTTTACTAAATTTATCAGTTCTAGGAGTATCCGATAGAGCTTTTAGGGTTTTCTGTATATAAGCTCATGTCATCTGCAAACAGCGACAATTTGACTTCCTTCTTTCCAATTTGGATGCCCTCTATTTCTTTCTCTTGCCTATTTGCTGTGGCCAGAACTTTCATTACTATGTTGAACAAAAGTAAGCATCATTATCTTGTTCCACATCTTAGGGGAAAAGCTTTCAACTTTTCCTCACTCAGTATGATATTGGGTGTGGGTTTGTCTTGTATGGCCTTTATTGTGCTGAGGTACATTCCTTCCATACCTTATTTGGTGAGAGTTTCTGTCACAAAGAAATGTTGCATTTTATCAAATGCTTTTTCTGCATATATTGAGATGATCATAGGGTTTCTGTCCTCCATTTTGTTGATGTGATGTATCACGTTTATCAATGTGCGTATTTTTTTTATTTTTTTTTTTATTTTTATTATACTTTAAGTTCTAGGGTACATGTGCATAACGTGCAGGTTTGTTACATATGTATACTTGTGCCATGTTGGTGTGCTGCACCCATCAACTCGTCAGCACCCATCAATTCATCATTTATATCAGGTATAACTCCCCAATGCAATCCCTCCCCCCCTCCCCCCTCCCCATAATAGGCCCCAGTGTGTGATGTTCCCCTTCCCGAGTCCAAGTGATCTCATTGTTCAGTTCCCACCTATGAGTGAGAACATGCAGTGTTTGGTTTTCTGTTCTTGTGATAGTTTGCTAAGAATGATGGTTTCCAGCTGCATCCATGTCCCTACAAAGGACGCAAACTCATCCTTTTTTATGGCTGCATAGTATTCCATGGTGTATATGTGCCACATTTTCTTAATCCAGTCTGTCACAGATGGACATTTGGGTTGATTCCAAGTCTTTGCTATTGTGAATAGTGCCGCAATAAACATACGTGTGCATGTGTCTTTGTAGTAGAATAATTTATAATCCTTTGGGTATATACCCAGTAATGGGATGGCTGGGTCATATGGTACATCTAGTTCTAGATCCTTGAGGAATTGCCATACTGTTTTCCATAATGGTTGAACTAGTTTACAATCCCACCAACAGCGTAAAAGTGTTCCTATTTCTCCACATCCTCTCCAACACCTGTTGTTTCGTGATTTTTGAATGATTGCCATTCTAACTGGTGTGAGATGGTATCTCATTGTGGTTTTGATTTGCATTTCTCTGATGGCGAGTGATGATGAGCATTTTTTCATATGTCTGTTGGCTGTATGAATGTCTTCTTTTGAGAAATGTCTGTTCATATCCTTTGCCCACTTTTTGATGGGGTTGTTTGTTTTTTTCTTGTATATTTGTTTGAGTTCTTTGTAGATTCTGGATATTAGCCCTTTGTCAGATGAGTAGATTGCAAAAATTTTCTCCCATTCTGTAGGTTGCCTGTTCACTCTGATGGTAGTTTCTTTTGCTGTGCAGAAGCTCTTTAGTTTAATTAGATCCCATTTGTCAATTTTGGCTTTTGCTGCCGTTGCTTTTGGTGTTTTAGACATGAAGTCCTTGCCCATGCCTATGTCCTGAATGGTACTACCTAGATTTTCTTCTAGAGTTTTTATGGTATTAGGTCTAACATTTAAGTCTCTAATCCATCTTGAATTAATCTTCGTATAAGGAGTAAGGAAAGGATCCAGTTTCAGCTTTCTACTTATGGCTAGCCAATTTTCCCAGCACCATTGATTAAATAGGGAATCCTTTCCCCATTTCTTGTTTCTCTCAGGTTTGTCAAAGATCAGATGGCTGTAGATGTGTGGTATTATTTCTGAGGACTCTGTTCTGTTCCATTGGTCTATATCTCTGTTTTGGTACCAGTACCATGCTGTTTTGGTTACTGTAGCCTTGTAGTATAGTTTGAAGTCAGGTAGCGTGACGCCTCCAGCTTTGTCCTTTTGACTTAGGATTGTCTTGGCAATACGGGCTCTTTTTTGGTTCCATATGAACTTTAAAGCAGTTTTTTCCAATTCTGTGAAGAAACTCATTGGTAGCTTGATGGGGATGGCATTGAATCTATAAATTACCTTGGGCAGTATGGCCATTTTCACGATATTGATTCTTCCTATCCATGAGCATGGTATGTTCTTCCATTTGTTTGTGTCCTCTTTTATTTCACTGAGCAGTGGTTTGTAGTTCTCCTTGAAGAGGTCCTTGACATCCCTTGTAAGTTGGATTCCTAGGTATTTTATTCTCTTTGAAGCAATTGTGAATGGAAGTTCATTCCTGATTTGGCTCTCTGTCTGTTACTGGTGTATAAGAATGCTTGTGATTTTTGCACATTAATTTTGTATCCTGAGACTTTGCTGAAGTTTCTTATCAGCTTAAGGAGATTTTGGGCTGAGACGATGGGGTTTTCTAAATATACAATCATGTCATCTGCAAACAGGGATAATTTGACTTCTTCTTTTCCTAACTGAATCCCCTTGATTTCTTTCTCTTGCCTGATTGCCCTAGCCAGAACTTCCAACACTATGTTGAATAGGAGTGGTGAGAGAGGGCATCCCTGTCTTGTGCCAGTTTTCAAAGGGAATTTTTCCAGTTTTTGCCCATTCCGTATGATATTAGCTGTGGGTTTATCATAAATAGCTCTTATTATTTTGAGGTATGTTCCATCAATACCGAATTTATTGAGCGTTTTTAGCATGAAGGGCTGTTGAATTTTGTCAAAAGCCTTTTCTGCATCTATTGAGATAATCTTTGGTTCTGTTTATATGCTGGATTACGTTTATTGATTTGCGAATGTTGAACCAGCCTTGCATCCCAGGGATGAAGCCCACTTGATCATGGTGGATAAGCTTTTTGATGTGCTGCTGAATCCGGTTTGCCAGTATTTTATTGAGGATTTTTGCATCGATGTTCATCAGTGATATTGGTCTAAAATTCTCTTTCTTTGTTGTGTCTCTGCCAGGCTTTGGTATCAGGATGATGTTGGCCTCATAAAATGAGTTAGGGAGGATTCCCTCTTTTTCTATTGATTGGAATAGTTTCAGAAGGAATGGTACCAGCTCCTCCTTGTACCTCTGGTAGAATTCAGCTGTGAATCCATCTGGTCCTGGACTTTTTTTGGTGGGTAGGCTATTAATTGTTGCCTCAATTTCAGAGCCTACTATTGGTCTATTCAGGGATTCAACTTCTTCCTGGTTTAGTCTTGGGAGAGTGTAAGTGTCCAGGAAATTATCCATTTCTTCTAGATTTTCTAGTTTATTTGTGTAGAAGTGTTTATAGTATTCTCTGGTGGTAGTTTGTATTTCTGTGGGGTTGGTGGTGATATCCCCTTTATCATTTTTTATTGCATCTATTTGATTCCTCTCTCTTTTCTTCTTTATTAGTCTTGCTAGTGGTCTGTCAATTTTGTTGATCTTTTCAAAAAACCAACTCCTGGATTCATTGATTGTTTGGAGGGTTTTTTGTGTCTCTATCTCCTTCAGTTCTGCTCTGATCTTAGTTATTTCTTGCCTTCTGCTAGCTTTTGAATGTGTTTGCTCTTGCCTCTCTAGTTCTTTTAATTGTGATGT
Organism: Rhinopithecus roxellana; assembly: GCF_007565055.1. Classification (NCBI taxonomy): domain Eukaryota; kingdom Metazoa; phylum Chordata; class Mammalia; order Primates; family Cercopithecidae; genus Rhinopithecus; species Rhinopithecus roxellana. The sequence continues at coordinate 58,114,302 of NC_044554.1, read as the reverse complement.
TAGAGTGTCAATTTTAGATCTTTCCTGCTTTCTCTTGTGGGCATTTACTGCTATACATTTCCCTCTACACAGTGCTTTAAATGTGTCCCAGAGATTCTGGTATGTTGTATCTTTGTTCTCATTGGTTTCAAAGAACATCTTTATTTCTGCTTTCATTTCGTTATGTACCCAGTAGTCATTCAGGAGCAGGTTGTTCAGTTTCCCTGTAGTTGAGCGGTTTTGATTGAGTTTCTTAGTCCTGAGTTCTAGTTTGATTGCACTGTGGTCTGAGAGACAGTTTGTTATAATTTCTGTTCTTTTACATTTGCTGAGGAGTGCTTTACTTCCAATTATGTGGTCAATTTTGGAGTAAGTGCGATGTGGTGCTGAGAAGAATGTATATTCTGTTGATTTGGGGTGGAGAGTTCTACAGATGTCTATTAGGTCTGCTTGGTGCAGAGATGAGTTCAATTCCTGGATATCCTTGTTAACTTTCTGTCTCGTTGATCTGTCTAATGTTGACAGTGGAGTGTTGAAGTCTCCCATTATTATTGTATGGGAGTCTAAGTCTCTTTGTAAGTCTCTAAGGACTTGCTTTATGAATCTGGGTGCTCCTGTATTGGGTGCATATATATTTAGGAGAGTTAGCTCTTCCTGTTGAATTGATCCCTTTACCATTATGTAATGGCCTTCTTTGTCTCTTTTGATCTTTGATGGTTTAAAGTCTGTTTTATCAGAGACTAGGATTGCAACCCCTGCTTTTTTTTGTTCTCCATTTGCTTGGTAGATCTTCCTCCATTCCTTTATTTTGAGCCTATGTATGTCTCTGCATGTGAGATGGGTCTCCTGAATACAGCAGACTGATGGGTCTTGACTCTTTATCCAGTTTGCCAGTCTGTGTCTTTTAATTGGAGCATTTAGTCCATTAACATTTAAGGTTAATATTGTTATGTGTGAACTTGATCCTGCCATTATGATATTAACTGGTTATTTTGCTCGTTAGTTGATGCAGTTTCTTCCTAGCCTCGATGGTCTTTACATTTTGGCATGTTTTTGCAATGGCTGGTATGGGTTGTTCCTTTCCATGCTTAGGGCTTCCTTCAGGGTCTCTTGTAAGGCAGGCCTGGTGGTGACAAAATCTCTAAGCATTTGCTTATCAGTAAAGGATTTTATTTCTCCTTCACTTATGAAACTGAGTTTGGCTGGATATGAAATTCTGGGTTGAAAATTCTTTCTTTAAGAACGTTGAATATTGGCCCCCACTCTCTTCTGGCTTGTAGAGTTTCTGCCGAGAGATCTGCTGTTAGTCTGATGGGCTTCCCTTTGTGGGTAACCCGACCTTTCTCTCTGGCTGCCCTTAAGATTTTTTCCTTCATTTCAACTTTGGTGAATCTGGCAATTATGTGTCTTGGAGTTGCTCTTCTGGAGGAGTATCTTTGTGGCGTTCTCTGTATTTCCTGAATTTGAATGTTGGCCTGCCCTACTAGGTTGGGGAAGTTCTCCTGGATGATATCCTGAAGAGTGTTTTTCAACTTGGTTCCATTTTCCCCCTCACTTTCAGGCACCCCAATCAGACGTAGATTTGGTCTTTTTACATAATCCCATACTTCTTGCAGGCTTTGTTCATTTCTTTTTCTCCTTTTTTCTTTTGGTTTCTCTTCTCGCTTCATTTCATTCATTTGATCCTCAATCGCTGATACTCTTTCTTCCAGTTGATCGAGTCGGTTACTGAAGCTTGTGCATTTGTCACGTATTTCTCGTGTCATGGTTTTCATCTCTGTCATTTCGTTTATGACCTTCTCTGCATTAATTAGTCTAGCTGTCAATTCTTCCACTCTTTTTTCAAGATTTTTAGTTTCTTTGCACTGGGTACGTAATTCCTCCTTTAGCTCTGAGAAGTTTGATGGACTGAAGCCTTCTTCTCCCATCTTGTCAAAGTCATTCTCTGACCAGCTTTGATCCGTTGCTGGCGATGGGCTGCGCTCCTTTGCAGGGGGAGATGCGCTCTTATTTTCTGAATTTCCAGCTTTTCTGCCCTGCTTTTTCCCCATCTTTGTGGTTTTATCTGTCTCTGGTCTTTGATGATGGTGACGTACTGATGGGGTTTTGGTATAGGTGTCCTTCCTGTTTGATAGTTTTCCTTCTGACAGTCAGGACCCTCAGCTGTAGGTCTGTTGGAGATTGCTTGAGGTCCACTCCAGACCCTGTTTGCCTGGGTATCAGCAGCAGAGGTTGCAGAAGATAGAATATTGCTGAACAGCGAGTGTACCTGCCTGATTCTTACTTTGGAAGCTTCCTCTCAGGGGTTACTCCACCCTGTGAGGTGTGGGGTGTCAGACTGCCCCTAGTGGGGGATGTCTCCCAGTTAGGCTACTCAGGGGTCAGGGACCCACTTGAGCAGGCAGTCTGTCCGTTCTCAGATCTCAACCTCCGTGTTGGGAGATCCACTGCTCTCTTCAAAGCTGTCAGACAGAGTCGTTCACGTCTGCACAGGCCTCTGCTTCCCCTGTTGTTTTTTAGCTGTGCCCTGTCCCCAGAGGTGGAGTCTACAGAGACAGGCAGGTTTCCTTGAGCTGCTGTGAGCTCCACCCAGTTCGAGCTTCCCAGCGGCTTTGTTTACCTACTTAAGCCTCAGCAATGGCGGGCGCCCCTCCCCCAGCCTCGCTGCTGCCTTGTGGTTAGATCGCCGCAGACTGCTGTGTTAGCAATGAGGGAGGATCCGTGGGCGTGGGACCCTCCCGGCCAGGTGTGGGATATATTCTCCTAGTGTGCCCGTTTGCTTAAAGCACAGTATTGGGGTGGGAGTTACCCGATTTTCCAGGTGTTGTGTGTCTCAGTTCCCCTGGCTAGGAAAAGGGATTCCCTTCCCCCTTGCACTTCCCAGGTGAGGCAATGCCTCGCCCTGCTTCAGCTCTCGCTGGTCAGGCTGCAGCAGCTGACCAGCACCGATTGTCCGGCACTCCCTAGTGAGATGACCCCAGTACCTCAGTTGAAAATGCAGAAATCGCCGGGCGCGGTGGCTCAAGCCTGTAATCCCAGCACTTTGGGAGGCCGAGACGGGCGGATCACGAGGTCAGGAGATCGAGACCATCCTGGCTAACACGGTGAAACCCCGTCTCTACTAAAAAATACAAAAAAAAACTAGCCGGGTGAGGTGGCAGCGCCTGTCGTCCCAGCTACTCGGGAGGCTGAGGCAGGAGAATGGCGTGAACCCGGGAGGCGGAGCTTGCAGTGAGCTGAGATCTGGCCACTGCACTCCAGCCTGGGTGACAGAGCGAGACTCTGTCTCAAAAAAAAAAAAAAAAAAAAAAAAAAAAAGAAAATGCAGAAATCACCGGTCTTCTGTGTCGCTCGCGCTGGGAGTTGGAGACTGGAGCTGTTCCTATTCGGCCATCTTGCTCCGCCCCCAATGTGCGTATATTGATTCATCCTTGTATCCCTGGGATGAATCCCACTTAATCACAGTGAATAATTTTTTCAGTGTGCCTCTGGATTTAGGAGATTTGGTTTGTTAGTATTTTTTTGAGGATTTTTACATCTTTTTTTATCAAGAACATGGGCCAATAGGTTTCTTTTTCTTGTTGTGTCCTGGTCTGGTTGATACCAGGGTAATATTAGTCACACAGAATAAGTTTGGAAGAATTTCCTCATCTTCAATTTTCTAAAAGAGTTTGAGAAGAACTGATATTTGTTCTTCTTTAAATGTTTGGTAGAATTCTAGAGTGATGTCATCAAGTCCTGGGGTTTTCTTCAATGTAAGACTTTTTATTACAGATTCAATCATTACTCATAATTGGTCTGTTTGGGTTTTCTGTTTCTTCTTTGCTTAATCTTAGTAGATTGTACATGTCTAGCAATTTATTCATTTCTGCTAAGTTTTCTAATTTGTTGGAGTACAGTTGTTTGTAGTAGTCTCCAATGATCCTTGTATTTCCATGGTATCAGTTGTAATATCTTCCTCATTCTGATTTTATTTGGGCCTTTTCTTTTTTTTCTCTTGGTTATTAGCTAATGGTTTGTTGATTTTATCTTTCAAAAAAAAAACCCAACTTTTCATTTCATTGATCTTTTATAATTTTTAGTCTCAATTTCATTTATTCTGCTCTGATCTTTATTATTTCTTCCCTTCTACTAATTTTTGGTTTGGTTTGTTCTTGCTTTTCTAGTTCCTTGTGGTGCATAATTAGGTTGCTTATTTGAAATCTTTCTACTTTTTGGATATAGGCATTTATTGCTATAAACTTTCCTCTTAGTGTGCTTTTGCTATATCCCATAGGTTTTGGTATGTTGTGTTTCTATTTACATTGGTTTCAATACATTTTGTAATTTCTTTTTTACTTTCTTCAGCAGTAATTCAGAAGTATGTTGTCTAATTTCCATGTAAGTATACAATTTTGGAAGTTCTTCTTGTTATTGACTTCTAGTTTTATTCCATTATGGTCAGAAAAGATACTTGATATCATTTCAGTTCTTTTAAATTTCTTGAAAATTATTTTGTTCCCTAACATAAGTCTTAGAGGATGTTCCATGTGCTGATGGAAGGAATGTGTATTCTGCACCTGTTGGATGAAATGTTCTGTAAATGTTTATTAGGTTCATTTGTTCTAAAGCACAGTTTAAGTTCAATGTTTCTTTTTTATTTTCTGACTAGATGATCTGTCCAGTGATGGCAGTGATGTGTTAAAGTCCTCTTTGATATTATTATATCAAATTCTATCTCTCCCTTTAGATCTAATAATATTTGCTTTATGTTTGTGGGTGCTCCAGTGTGGGGTGCATATATATTCATAATCATTATATCTTCTTACTGAGTTGATCCTTCATCCTTAGAACCTTCTTTGTCTCTTGTTTATAGTTTCTGACTTAAAGTCTGTTTTATCTGATATAAGTATAGATACTTCTGCTCACTTTTGGTTTCTGTTTGTGTGGAATATTTTTTCCATCCCTTCAGTTCAGTCTAAATGTGTCTTTATGGTGTAGTAAGTTTCTGTAGGCAGCATATAGTTGGTTTTTAAAATCCATTCAGACAGTCTATATCTTTTAAGTGGGGAATTTAATTCACCTACCTTTAAGGTTTTTATTAATAGGTGAGGACATACTCCTATCATTTTATTGTTTTCTGGTTGTTTTGTATGTCCTTTGATCTTTTCCTTCTTATTGTTTATCATTGTCATTTAATGGTTTTCTATACTGATAAGGTTTAATTCTTTTCTCTCTTTTGTGTATCTGTTTTACCAGTGAGTTTTATACTTTTATATGTTTTAATGATAGTGATTATCTTTTTCCTTCAAAATGTAGTATTCCCTAGATTATTTCTTGTAAGACCAGTCTAGTGGTGATAGATTACTTCAGTTTTTGCTTGTCTATGACAGACTTTGTTTCTCTCCCATGTCTGAAGGATACCTTTGCTGGGTCTCATATTCTTGACTGGCAATTTTTTTTTCATTCTGCACGTTGAATTTATAATCCCATTCTCTTCTAGCCTGTAAAGTTTCTGCAAAGAAATCTGCTGTTAGTCTAATGATGATTCCCTTGTGTGTGACTTGATGCTTTTCTCTTGCTGTTTTTAGAATTCTTTGTCCTTGACTTTTGACAATATGACTATAATGTGCCTTGATGAGGACCTTTTTTCAGTTGAGACTATTTGGGAAGCTTTGAGTTTCCTGGATCTGGATCTCATATGTCTCCCCAGACTTGGGAAGTTTTCAGCTATTATTTCAAGACATTGGTTTTCTACACCTTCCCCTTCTTCTGGAACTCCCATGATATAAATATTTGTTTGCTTAATGGTGTCCCATATGTCTTGCAGGCTTTCTTCACTGTTTTTCATTCTTCTTTTTTTTTTTAACCTCTTACTGGGTGTTTCAGACTACCTGTCTTTAAGTTCAGAGATTCTTTCCTCTGCTTAAGTCTGCCATCAAAGCTCTTTATTGTAATTTTTATTTCATTCATTGAATGTTTCAGCTGTGATAATTCTTTTTTATTATATCTATTTATGTTAAATTTCTTATTCATATTATGAATTGCTTTCCTAATTTCACTGAATTATCTGTCTGTATTTTCTTGTACCTCATTGAGTTTCCTCAGTTTCTCATTGAATTCTTTTTCCAGCAATTTGTTGATTTCCTTTTCATGGGAGTTTGGTTATGAAAGTTATTATGGTTCTTTGGTGGTGTCATATTTCCTTGCTTTTTAGGGTTGTTTGTGTCCCTGCATTGATGCCTGTGCATCTGGTGGAATGACTGCCCCTTCCAAACTTTCCAGAGTGGCTTTTGTAGAGAAACTTTCACCTGCAGTTGGGTATCTGTGTGCTATTTGGGAAGGATGTGCTGACTTGTTTCTGGATAGGTGCAGTGGTATAGTCTCCATGAAGTTTTCGTCTGTGTTCAACATAAGCAATAACTGTGGTTGCCTCAGTGGTATAGGCTGTAGAGGTTTGTGGCAGCAGCAGCAAAAGTTGTTAATCTCTTCACTCTTAAGGGCTTTTGAGGTCTTCCTATTTTTGTTTTCCCCATACTGGGGAGACTTAGCTGAAGAGATCCCTCTTGTTGTCAGGCCTGACACAACCTACAAGCAGCTGCAGTGGTATGGGGTTCCAGGTGCAGGTGCTTGGAGTGGCTGTGGGACCACAGCCTTAGATTCAAGGACTCATGAAACTATTGTGGCACCTGGATCTTCTGGTGCATGTTCACTCTCTATGGCAGTGTTGGATGTAGGTTCCCCCACAGAGCCAGGGTCTATGAATCTGAAGCATCCCATGGGGCCAGGTTGTAGCTGTGATTCTACTCCTAAGCTGGACTCAGCACTGGCCTGACTCTGGGGAGGAAGGAGCACTCTGGAAGTTTGAGCCCAGCAGGCAGGATATGGTTACAATTCAGGAACCTGAGGCAATAGGACTCAGTGATAACCCAGATTCCAGTGGATGAAGCACTGTGTAGTAGTGACTTTAGACCCTGGAATAGTGAGGGTCCGTATATCACAGACTCTGTGAGACCAGGTGCAAGTACCCCAGAGTGGTGAAGTACAGCTGTCATCAGGGCCCTAGAGGGCCCAGCAGAGCAATGACTCCATTTTCCAGGGAGGAGGTATCTCAGCAGCTCAGACTCTAAGGGACTAGTTCAACTCCAGGGAAACAGAATAGTCTAGTTGTTTGGCCTGTAAGGTGGGGTGTCTCAGCTCAGCCACTGCTATTTCCTTGGGACACAGGGTATTACGTCGGCTCAGTCCTGGGATGCACAACTGCTCAGCTTAGCCAAGACACCAATCCTCCAAGCGGAATGTACTGCTACAGCTCAGGGCTGGGGGCTGTGACTATTCTGGGTGGCCCAGGCAACATTTCCCTGGGATACAGGGCACTACTGCAGCTTAGGTACTGGGGTACATGACCACTCTGAGTGACCAAGGCACCATTTCCTGGGATACAGTGTACTGCTTTAACTTAGGCACTGCGGAGGCATGACTACACTGAGCAGCCAAGGTATTGTTTTCCCAGGAGGCAGGGTACAACCTAAGCTTCACCCTAAGGATGAAAGGGGAGGGAGAGTGTAACAGCTTCAGTTGAGTTTCAGGGAGCTCAGTTTGAGGATGTTGGACCACCAGCCCTGGGGTGTTTCTATAGAGCCTAGTCTCAGGGATGAAGGGGAGCTATAGCTACTTACTCCTGGTGCAAGACATACTTCTGCTGTAGTTCCAGTTCCAAAATGACAGCTCCTTCTCTGTGGAGAGCACAGCTAGTGGAGTCCAGGAAGCTCCTTCAGCTGTGAGGAAGAACTGTGCCTGTAAGGAATGCAGGAGACTCCAGTGGTGAAGTCAATGGGTATCCATTGTGTTGATGGAGGTTGCTGGGATCCTCTTGCTTTCTCTTCCTTGCTGTAGGAAGAAGTTCCTCCTGGTTCCCAGCTGATCGTGGTTGGAGGATGGGGTGGTAGAGGCCTGGCGTTTCCTTCCATTTTCTATATAGCTTTCCCTAGTTTCTGCACTCACCAGGGTTTCTGTCACTCCTCTCATGCACTCTGGTGCACTCCCTTATTTTCATTAAACATATAGTTGCCCCTCAGTATATGTGGGGGATTTGTTCCAGGACCCCCATGTATACCAAAATCCACACATACTCAAGTCCCACAGTCAGCCCTGTAGAACCCATATTTTCAAAAAATTGACTCTTGATGTACACGGGTTTCACATCCTTTGAATACTGTATTTTTGATCCATATTTGCTTGAAAAATATCTATGTATAAGTGGATCCACACAGTTCAAACCTGTGTTGTTCACAGGTCAAGTGTAATTGTTTATTCATTGTTTATTCATTGTTCTTTTTGAGGGGTGCGAACTAGGGTCTTCTAGTCAGCCATCTTGCTGACACTGCTCTGAGAAATAAAAATTTTTTTTTGACAACTTCTAGCTGCAGCATAGAAACCAAGTTCTCTAACATGACATGAAAGACTTCCAGTGATCCTGTGACCCTGACCTTTACAAAGATGATCTTGTTGCCTCACCGTATATCAGTCTTCTCACCTCCTTGCTTCTGCTCATACTGACTTCACTGCCTGAAACATACTTCTCCCTCTCTTCAGCTAGACTAGCTACTCATCATTTAAAGCATAAGCACCAAGGTTTAATAAGATTCAAACAATTCCTTAAAATAAGAGTGAGATAGATTGAATCATAGTTATGTACAAGTTAGTCTGCTGGCTCAGCGAAGGGAATCTAATCCACCTGGAAATCTGCAAGAATGATTTCTTAAATAAATTAATTCTTAAATCATGATGTAGTCTTAACTGAGAAGTTGGGCATTTAGGGTGGAAAGGAAAATCACTTCCTTGACTTCTTAAAAGACTATTGTCAATGGTTCTATGATCTTATATGTAAATGTTTTCCTTACTTGTAATGTAATATGTCTGGGATGGGAGAACTCATTCAGAGCCTTATGATTTCTCTCATCTCTTTGAATATTTATTCTCCCCTTTCCAGTTAGAGGAAAACTCTGTTTAATAGAAAAGAGAAAAGTAACTTATGAGCTGAGGAACTCTGCTCTTTGTCACCCATAAGTATTACAAAATAATTCCAAAGTATAAATCTGAACATTCACTGGTATATTTTTATTCTAAATATAGTTATGTAAAATTTTGTTGTCAACATTTTCTTCAAGTCTTAGTTTATTTGAGGTTTAATCATCCTGAAACTACTCTATGGTTTAGCCACTCTCTTATATTCAACCTTTGTTACATAATCTTTCCATTGTTGTTCACGTTCTTTTAAAACAATCTGATGTTTCTCTCCTTCCCAGAGGTGCCAACTTGTAATAGTGAGTGGTTGTGCTAGATACTTGGGTACAACGGTAAATAAAATATAGCAGAGTGGGTGACAAGTCAATAGACATAGTAATATGAAACAAATACTACTTACTGTGTTATGGGATTACATGGGAGTTGTTTGTGTGTAGGAGCAAATCAGAAAAGGTTCCTCAGAAAAGGTAATTGTTAAGGTTTCAGGGACCAAATAAATTGAACTTTTTTTTAAACCAACTTCTATATCTACTAAGAATTAGAATGAAAAAGTAAGACAAAATACTAGCAAACCAAAAGGGATTATACACAATGACCAAATAGGATTTATCCCAGAAATGCAAGGTTAGTTTAACATATGGAATTATGAAAATTAAACAATATAATATATCATGTTAATAGAATATAAATAAAAAGACACATGGTCATCTCAATAGATGCAGAAAAAGTATCTGGCAAAATCCAACATTTTTTTCATGATAAAAAAGAGACACTGAACAAATTAGGAAAGATAGAATCTTCCTCTACCAAAAAAAAAAAGCCATCTTCAAAAATTCTACAGCTAATGTCATAGTTGGTAGTGCAAGACTAAATGCTTTTCTCCCTGAGACCTGGAACAAGACAGGGATATTCACTCTCAACACTTCTATTCAACATTATAATGAAGGCTTAGGCAGGGCAATAAGGCAAAAAAATAAATAAAAATAGAAGGCATCCAGATTAGAAAGAAAAAAGCAAAGCCATCTGTATTTGTAGAATACATGTTCTTGTATACAGAAAATCTGAAGGAACACACACACACACACACACATACCACACTATTAGCACTAATAAATGAGTTCAACAAGGTTGCAGGATAAAAGATCAATAGGCAAAAATCAGTTGTAATGAATGAACTGTATGGTATGTGAATTACATCTTCAAAAACCTGTTATAAACCTCTATACACTAGCAATGAACATTTTGAAAATGAAATTAAGAAAACAATTCCATTTACATTAGCATCAAAAAGAACAAAATACTTAGGAATAAATTTTACAAAAGAAGTAGAAGACTTATAAACTGAAAACTACAAAAAACAGTTGAACTATATTAAAGAAGCTCTAAATAAATGGCAAGATAACTCTATGGTCATGGATCAGAAGATTTAATATTGCTAGATGGCAATACTCCTCAAACTGACAGATTCAGTGCAATCCCTATCAAAATGTCAGCGACCTTTTGTGCAGAAACTAATAAACCAAGCCTGAAATTTATATGGAAATGCAAAGGACCCAGAATAACCAAAGCAATTTTTAAAAAGAACAATGTTTGAGGACTCCTGATACCAAAACTGATTACCAAGCTATAGTAATCGAGACTGTGTGGTACTGGCCTTAGGGTAAATATATAGATAAATGAAATAGGATTGAAAATATGGAAATAAACCTTTATATATATTTCAATTGATTTTTCAACAAAGATGCTAGGACAATTGGATGGGGGAAAAAATAGTCTTTTCAGCAAATTGTACTGGGACAACTGGATATCTACATGCAAAATAATGAAGTTGGCCCTGTTCCCTATATAATACACTAAAAATAATTGAAAATGGATCATAGAAACAAATGTAGGAGTTAAAACTACTCTTAGAAGAAAACATAGACTTACTGTTTAAGCAGACAGTAAGGGGCCTTCTCGTTTTAGCTCCAACATGAATAAAGCTTGAAAGTCAACATTCCTGTCCTTACAAGAAAAAGCCGAACAAACTAAAAATCAGCAACTTATTGGATCCATCAGAGAACAGAGGCTGACAAGTAAACCTTCACCCTGAAATCTGAAGAGACAGACGAATCCAGGGAGTCACCGCTGAGATCTGCTTGTCTGAAGCAGAAGCTGCTAGAATCATAAACTGGTAGGAACATTTAAACAGTGATTTTAACAAATTGCCAGAGGCTGAGTGCACATTAGCTTGAAAGTGAGAAACTCCTGGTGGCCATAGTCTTGTATGGAGCTTCACTTTCATGGACTTTATCTTCAGGAATCCCACCAGGTTCTCATAGAGCCAAGAAAGACCTCTTAGTTGCTCTGGGAAGGAGAGAAGAAGAGTAAACATTGTGAAATACACCCAAAGCATTCTCCATAACAAGGGCCTATTCTCTTAGGGTGTTAACTCTAAAAGGAGAAAATCAATAGGTTAGAGACAAATGAAGCATTTATTCAGAATAGGAATTGCAACCTGGGTAGTAGTCAGAGACCATACCACCCAGGAGGGGCAAGAGGCCTTACATTTATAGGAATTTATACAGATTACATAAGTTGTTTGTCAGATTTTTCACTGGTTTACCAAACAAAGAAGGCTTTAATCATTAGTAGCATGGTGCATTTACATCAGCTGGCAAGGAAAAACTATATACAGAATCCCTTCAAGACTGGGATCCATTCCCTTGTATTGTTGAGAGCACAGATGTTTGCAAAGGAATTTGGTTTTCATAGTTCCCTTGTTGGTCTCAAAGTTCATCAGCAGTTCAGCATGGAGTCAGTAGCCCAAGATAGTCACTGATGTTAAGCCTGGAACTCTGCTAAGTTCACAAGGTGAAGAGGCTTTACCAGAACCTTATCCCATTTTGGGGGAGGGATATTTCTGCAACTCCAACCTCCTGTAGTCTTCCTGTCTCACTGGAGGGTCAGAGGAAGAAAAGCTAAGAAACACTTATTAATGTCAGCCCAGGAACACAGGCCCACTTAGACTGAGATTTAAAAATAAGTTTATAGGATACTTCCTCTCCCCCATACCTTACCACCACACCAACATGACTCCAGTATAATCACAGTGGCTTACAGCTGATAGAGCAACAAGAAAGACACAGATTCTATCTGATAAGTTGTTCTTCGGAAATCCTAAAGACAACGGGAGAGACAAAAACAAAGATCCTAGAGGAATTCTAAGCCTTCGATACCAGTGGCTACAGCAAACATTAAACAGTCTAATTCTTTGTCAGATTAATATAAAACCCCATAGTAAAGGCCTATTAACTTCAGTTTTTGTTACTCACTGTCCTATGACCAACAAAAGATTTTAAAGCATTTTAAAAGGCAAGAAAATACAAAAGCCATATGTTATCTTTGCTTTCAGTTCCCCAAAATAGAAAATGGAAGCAACACTTTTTTTTTTTTTTTTGTGCTAATTGGATACATCATAGATTATCCACCATTCAAAGTCACCGTCACTTTTTTTCCCCTTGACCGCTGATGTTGGCAACTATGATTTTTGCTACTCACAATAATGGATCATCCAGGGGAGCATCACTCTGAGTAGAGGTGGACTGACGTGCAACTTAAGTGTGTTGCAATCTGGAGTGCTAACAATTCATCTTTGGGCAGAACGCGGTGACTCACGCCTGTAATCCCAGCACTTCGGGAGGCCGAGGCAGGCAGATCACCTGAGGTCAGGAGTTCAAGATCAGCCTGGCCAACATGGTGAAACCCTGTCTCTACTACAAATACAAAAATCAGCTGGGTGTAGTAGCACATGCCTGTAGTGCATCCTACTTGGGAAACGGAGGCAGGAGAATTGCTTGAACCTGAGAGGCGGAGGTTGCAGTGAGCCAAGATAGTGCCACTGCATTCCAGCCTGGGTGACAGAGACAGACTCTATCTCGCTCTCAAAAAAAATTAATCTTTGACTTTACCTGTGAGTTTACTGTTTTGCTTATATAGAACTAACTTAATTTCAGTGTTGTGAATATTGGGATCATGTTTCCTAAGAGTTCAGACAATGAAAAGAAAATTAGTATAATACCAATGCCAGCATGGCCCAAACATCACCAAAAAAGAAAAAGAGGAAAGAAAGAAAGAGAGACAGAAAGGAAAGAAAGAAAGAAAGAAAAAGAAAGAAAGAAAAGAAAGAGGGAGGGAGGAAGGAAGGAAGGAAAAGAAAAGAAAAAAAGAAAGAAGGAAGGAGGGAAGGAAGGAAGGAAGAAAGAAATAAAAAGAAAGGAAGAAAAGAAAAGGAAGGAAGGAAGGAAGGAAGGAAGGAAGGAAGGAAGGAAGAAAGAAAGAGAAAAGGAAGGAAGGATATATATGGCTATTCTTTTAACGACTGGTGGAAGAACATATACAACTAGGAAGATACCCAAAATAGAACATCACCAAAAAAGAAGAGAAAGAAAGAAAGAAAAGAAGGGAAGGAAGGAAGGAAGGAAGGAAGGAAGGAAGGAAGGAAGGAAGGAAGGAAGGAAGGAAGGAAGGAAGGAAGGAAGGAAGGAAGGAAGGGTAAAGGAAGGAGGGATATATATGGCTAGTCTTTTAACGACTGGTGGAAGAACATATACAACTAGGAAGATACCCAAAATACAGCATATGACAAAATATGCAGAAAAGAATTTGGGACTGTGCATCATAAAGGAAAGGATGTGAAAGCACATTTGAAGACTGAACCTCGGGAGTCCTGGAAGAGACAAGCAAGTACTTCTAAATCAATTGAAAGTGTTTTTATGACCCAAGAAGATACCAATGCTCAGTTGAATATAATAGCTGGTGGATTCGCTTGGGCATACCACACAAATGAATGCTTATCACATCATTCATTCCCTTGATTGCTTGATGAAACAACGTAAAATTACATTTCCTGGTTCAAAGGTTACAACTAAAATATCCCGTGGGTCAATAAAGGGAAAATTTTGTAAAAGATGTGTTGGCTTCTTAAAGGGTAGAGCTCATTTTGTCAGATCTTACCAGCAATAATGTTTTCTACAGTGTATCAAGTGATACACTGAATCATGGCAACAGAAGAAAAAATCCCCATGGCTTTTAGGTACTTTGATTTGAAAAGCAGGGTTTCAAATAATCCTGATTTCTATGAATATTTTAATGAAACCAAAGAAAACATAAAACCAAATATTGCTCGCTAATATTTTGTCCAAATACTGACTAGACTTTGCTCATCAATCTGCATTATTGGCAGTGAAAATGTAAATTTTGGCACGTTTCATTCAGTCTGTGAACTTCTTATCAAAGAAAATGAAAAGATCTTACCCACTAAATGTCTTCCACACGTTGTACTGTGAAGGGTATGATTTGCTAGCCTGTGACATTGAGGTTTTTGTAATAAAAGTTTGGGGTCACTTTTTAATTTCCTGAAAACATACAGAAGCACTGAATGAGACTTCTGACTTTATAGAAATGGAAGAAGATATCCTCCTTAGACATGTGCCTGAGTTGTTTGATATTATATGTAGGTTGTGACAAAGACATGTATGGTAAAAAATGGCATTTGGGAGGAAATAAGACTGACTCAGAACTCAAAAATATGTCACTAGAAAGGAGCATACAAGTTAAACAGTACTAAAATTATAATTTATTTGTAATCTATGCTCAGTTTAAGTTCAAATTACCCAGTGCTTTAAAAACATTTTTCCCTGAGAAAGAGAAGTTTAACTTATAGTGACATTCAATGTGCTTTAGATAATCTATAAACAGGACATTTTAGATATGGAACCCTACATGACAAATTTATAGATGCAAAGGGACTAAATGGCAAACAGCTAGTCTACCAAAATAGGTCTATAGATACTAAGTGAGTGGACAGTTTTGAAAAGCTGGAAACCAATTCCTACAAGTCTAAATACCGGCCATTGCTAATAAGTAAAGTCTAAATACAGTCATCCCTTGGTATCATGGAGGATTAGTTCCAGGATCTCCTACAGATACCAAAATCTGCATATATGCTCAAGTCCTGCTCTAAAATGGCATAGTGTTTGCATATAACCTATGCGTATCCTCCAGTATGCTTTAAATCATCTCTAGATTACCTCTAATACCTGACACAATGTGAATGCTACGTAAAAAGTTGTGAGACTGTATTGTTTAGGGAATGATGACAAGGAAAAAAGTCTGCACACATTTGGTACAGATGCATTTTTTTCCTAAATATTTTCCATCCTTAGTTGGTTAAATCCACGGATGTGGAGCCCACACAAACAATGCCAACTGTATTCCATGCTCAAAACATTTTTGTTGACAGGATATCTAACTTGATGTCATTGCATTGGAATGATACCAAGAGCCGTGTAATGTGGGCTTGATAAGAGCAGATCTTATCACGGGGAATTTGGCATTCAAGTGTATTCTATTTAATCACTACATCGAAGAAAGATATCCCAAAGACTGCAGGCAGTTCAAAGAAGTATTATTGGAAAAAGAAACAGAAAGAGCAAAAATATCCTACTTTATAATGGGATACTAAGAAATATATCCTTGTTAGTTTTTAATAAATATTTACATTGATCTTTCAAAAGGTCTTATCTATAACCTAAGAATATACAATAATAATATGACATATAAAACTTAAATATCCACTAAAGAGCTAAAATCTGTATCAGAGGAGAGAAACATTATAAAAACATCACTTTTCTCACACATACTATTAATCTGTTCTATTACTACTAATTGCCACTGTTACCTAGTCCTGTTGTTGTTTTGCCTAAATAATTGCCTGTATATAACAACAAAGCAAATAATACAGAATAATAAAAATGTTAAACACTTATTTTCATATTTTATTTTAAAATACTATGTGTATGCAATTATTATATATTAGACTATTTTTGGCCTGGTATATCTGTGTCCTAGATTGGCTCTCTAAAAAGTTGGTCACCTTAGTGTACCTGTCACTGTCTTTCATAGATTCTAACATAGATATACTCAGTTCTGAAATGTTTAACACTTATTAGATAGGTTAGGTATTTATATTGTTTGCTGTTCTCTTGAAACAGTTTAATTTAAAGGCTTCCAGGGAAAATATGTACACATATATTTTGTGTGTCTGAATGAAACAATGGTAGGTTAATTGAAGATAAGCGCAATTAAACTAGCCATTAAATATGTGGATGAAGTAATTGTCAAGAAAGTTAAAAATTAAGTCTTGTTGATTTTTAAAACCTAACTTCAGATGTTTTATGGAATATTCTCTTTTTTAGTGAAAATACCTGAACAAGCCCCTTCTTGGCTTCTAAAAAAATATTTGAGGTAGGAGAACTGTACTTGATTTCTTCTACCTGACTACCTTATACCTTTTCCTCTGTCTTATGAGATTTTGATTTTGAGCTAAAGCAACAGGTAAAAGTGACCTTTTGGATAACCATTGCTAATCAGATGTCTCCTCATATTCTACATAGTATCTGGGACTAGGTCAGTTTTATACCTAGTGCGCCACAAGATGTGTTTTAGCAGGTTCTGAGAAGATTTCAATATCCCCAGACTACCCCAATAGATGCCTTAAAATCTAGTTAGGTATTTATTTCTGTGCATTTAGCATTGCATTGTCTGAGTTTCTCTCTTTTTTTTTTTTTTTTTTTTTTTTTTTGAGACAGAGTCTCGGTCTGTTGCCCAGGCTGGAGTGCAGTGGCAGGATCTCGGCTCACTGCAAGCTCCACCTCCCGGGTTCATGCCCATTCTCCTGCCTCAGCCTCCAGAGTAGCTGGAACTACAGGTGCCCGCCACCACGCCTGGCTAATTTTTGTATTTTTAGTAGAGACGGGGTTTCACCGTGTTAACCAGGATGGTCTCAATCTCCTGACCTCGTGATCTGCCCGCCTCGGCCTCCTAAAGTGCTAGGATTACAGGCGTGAGCCACTGTGCCCGGCCGGCGAGTTTCTCTTTTTAAAAAGAAACACTGCTGGCATAAGATAATCATTTAGCACTTTAGAATGAATGACAATCAAATGTTTTACTATCCATTGTAGCAACTGGAGTACTGGTCATGGGGGGATAAGAATAATACTAAAAACTGGAGAAAGAAGAGAATGGGAAATCAAATATAACAGACAAACTTTATAGTTTTGTCTAAACCAGTAATTATTATATCTCTATCACCCTTGGCAAGTTTCCCCTTACTTAGGAATAATATAAACAACTGTCTGGACGGTGGAATAGGTAACCATAGGTAAGTATTTGAGAACCAGCTAGATTTGTGCAACAGAGAGACCGTGGTATATCCTTTCTTCCTTCCTGGCTTCTCTTCTAAAAACTTAGTTTCTGTTAATAAAATGGGTTCTGATGAAAGATGTAGACTCTCTTGCCCCAGAAATATAGAAATTTAGGTAAGAGACCAACATGTAAAGCATCTTTGGGCCTACTTTTACTTGGATCTAGAATTGATTATTTTAAACTGACTTAATTTTTAAACATGTATTATTTATCATGTCCTATGGAAAGAAATCAAATGATGTATCAAGACAAAAGAAGGTAATAGAAAAAGTACTGAAGTTAGATGTGAATGCTAGACCTGCCTCTGCCCCTTACTAGCTATGTGATCTTGAGCAAATAGCTTAACCTCTCTGATTCCCCTTGTGTAACATGAGAATAACATTGGCCATCCTGCCTACATCATGAGACTGATCAGAGCGCCAAGTATGATAATGTATTAAAAGACTTTGCATACCCTGAGGCGTAATATGCAAATATAACATAGCTATTACATTACTCTTACATGAGTAGTTTACTGTTGACAATGAAATCAGAGGACCCAATTTTTTTCATCTCCCAAAGTATGACTCAGAGTCATAGCAAAGACCAACACGAACATTTTTTAGAAATCACTGAGAGGCCAATCTAGGAAAAAAATTCCCCTCAAAGGAACTGATTTGTTTGGAAACTGTTTCAAAGTGACATCCTTGAAGTCTCCTATGGGCAAACAAACTTCTACTTGGACTGAGAAGACAAGGATACCAACAGAAGGTCGTTACTGGTTTTTATTGTTCAAGATTTTCACACATACAAAGATGGTTTTCACTATATCATCATTAACATATCCTGTGAAACTTGGATCATGGGAACTACTTTTGTAAAAAGATGGGATCGATAGCTATTTTAGTGCTGTCTGTGAAAAATACTTGCTTTATTTAATTTGCATATGAGTTGAATATAGAAGGAAATTATTTCAGTTTAATACAGCCTTAAAAAAAACAATTGCTGTATTCCTAATACTTCCTGTTACTTGATGCCTTTCATCCTCACCACTACCCACCAAGAAAACAAAAAGGCATTCTGGTAACTTCTGCTTCCTAGACATAGGGTTTTCAGTTGGAAACCATTTTATACTTCCTCATTCTTTAGAGTGGCCCTTAACTAATTGAAGACTAATATAGTTCATATTATTGATGACTATATTGACTAATATAGTCCATTATGGTTGATATGGTTTGCCTGTGACCCCACCCAAATCTCATCTTGAATTGTAGCTCCTATAATTTCCATGTGTTGTGGGAGGGACCCAGTGAGAGATAATTGAATCATGGGGGTGGTGTCCCCCATATTGTACTCATGGTAGTAAATAAGTCACAAAATCTGATGGTTTTATAAGGGGTTTCCCCTTTCACTTCGCTCTCATTCTTTCTTGCCTGCACCATGTAAGACGTGCCTTTTTCCTTCCATCATGATTGTGAGGCCTCCCTAGCCATGTGGAACTGTGAGTCTATTAAACCTCTTTTCCTTTATAAATAACCTAGTCTCTGGTATGTCTTTATCAGCAGCATGAAAACAGACTAATACAGTAAATTGGTACCAGTAAAGTGGGGTGCTCCTGTAAAGATACCCAAAATCGGGTAACAGGGAGAGGTTGAAACAGTTTGGAAAGCTCAGAAGATAGGAAAATGTGGGAAAGTTTGGAACTTCCTAGAGACTTGTTGAATGGCTTTGACCAAAATGCTGATAATGATATAGACAATGAAATCTAGGCTGAGGTGGTCTCACATGGAGATGAGGAACTTGTTGGGAACTGGAGCAAAGGTGACTCTTGCTATGTTTTAGCAAAGAGACTGGCGGCATTTTGCCCATGCCCAAGAGAGTTGTGGAACTTTGAACTTGAGGGAGATGATTTAGGATATCTGGTGGAAGACATTTCTAAGCAGCAAAGCATTCAAGAGGTGACTTGGGTCCTGTTAAACGCATTCAGTTTTAAAGGGAAACAGCATAAAAGTTCAGAAAATTTGCAGCCTAACCATGCAATATAAAAGAAAACCCCATTTTTTGAGGAGAAATTCAAGCTGGCTGCAGAAATTTGCATAAGTGGCAAGAAGACAAATGTTAATCCCCAAGACAATGGGGAAAATGTCTCCAGGGCATGTCAGAGACCTTTGCAGCAGACCCTTCCATCACAGGCCCAGAGGTCTAGTAGGAAAAAATGGTTTCATGGGTTGGGGCCAAGGCCCCCTTGCTATGTATACCCTAGGTATTTGATGTCCCACATCCCAGCTGCTCCAGTCATGGCTAAAAGGAGCTAAGGTACAGCTTGGGCTATGGTTTCAGAGGGTGCAAGCCCCAAGCCTTGGCAGCTTCCACATAGTGTTGAGCCTGCAAACACACAGAAGTCAAGAACTGGGGTTTGGGAACATCCACATAGATTTCAGAGGATATATGGAAATGCCTGGATGTCCAGGCAGAAGTTTGCTGCAGGGTCAGGGCCCTCATGGAGAGCCTCTGCTAGGGCAGTGTGGAAGGGAAATGTGGGTGCTGGGGGTCAGAGCCCCCACAGAGAGTTCCCACTAGACACTACCTAGTGGAGCTGTAAGAAGAGGGCCAGTGTCTTCCAGACTCCAGAATGGTAGATCCACTGACACCTTGCACCATGCACCTGGAAAGCCACACTCATTGCCAGCCCATGAAAGCAGCTGGGAGGGAGGCTGTACCCTGCAAAGCCACAGAGGCAGAGCTGCCCAAGACCATGGGAACCCACCTCTTGCATCAGCATGACCTGGATGTGAGACACAGAGTAAAAGGAGACCATGTGGGAGCTTTAAGATTTGGCTTCTCTGCTGGATTTCAGACTTGCACAGGGCCTTTAGCCCCTTCGTTTAGGCCAATTTCTTCCATTTGGAATGGGTGTATTTATCCAATGCCTGTACCCCCACTGTATCTAGGAAATAATTAACTTGCTTTTGATTTTACATGCTCACAGGTAGAAGGGACTTGCCTTGTCTCAGATGAGACTTTGCCCTTTTGAGTTAATGCTGAAATGAGTTAAGACTTTGGGGGACCGTTGGGAAGGCATGATTGGTTTTGAAATATGCAGACATGAGATTTGGCAGGGGCCAGGGTGGACTGATATGGTTTGGCTATGCCCTCATCCAAATCTCATCTTGAATTGTAGCTCCCATAATTCCCACATGTTGTGGGAGAGACCCCGTGAGAGATAATTGAATCATGGAGGCGGTGTCCCCCATGCTGTCCTCGTGATAGTAAATAAGTCTCAGGATCCATTGCTTTTATAAGGGGTTTCTCCTTTCACTTTGCTCTCATTCTCTCTTGTCTGCTTCCATGTAAGACGTGCCTTTTGCCTTCCACCATGATTGTGAGGCCTCCCCAGCCACATGGAATCATGAGTCCATTAAACCTCTTTTGCTTTATAAATTACCCGGTCTCGAGTATGTCTTTATCAGCAGCATAAAAACAGACTAATACAACGGTAATTCATGTTAGTTTAAACTATAGCAAGTAAGGCTAAAGTCAAATTCACCTGCTCCAAATCTGTGATTACTTAAATATTATCTGCTGACCTTCAATGGAACATAAAGTTTATTCATTAGGTCTTAAAAATTGGACTACCATGGAAATGATAATTGTCATAATATTTTCTTCTGTTTCTGGAATGAATTGACATTTTTAGTTTACCTTCCCTAAAGTGTTTTATCAAAAACAGTTATTCTATTCATTAATTCTTGAAAAGTGTTAATAATATCAAAGATAACAATGTGGAATAATTGGCCAATATAATTTTATACTCCATTGACATAATCCAAAGCATTGAAAAAAATGCATCTCAAAATAATGCACCTCACTTACTTATGTTCTCAGTATTATGTGGCTATGACAAGCCAATAGACCATTTCATGAAGGCTTATATTTTCACCAAGAGTAATTTCAGTATGAGAGAACTTTGGTCCTCTCTCATGGGTTTTTTTTTTTTTAATTGCTTTAATGCTTGGAAGGTTTTACCCCATCTCCCATCTCCAGATCATAAAATGATCATCTGTTTGGCTCTTAAATATTCATATAAAAATTAACACTAACCCTTGTCTTACACCATAGCAAAAAAATTAACTCAAAATGTATCATAGATCTAAATATCAACGCTAAAATTATAAAAACTCACAGGAAAAAGCATGGGAGAGAATCTTTGTGGTTTTGGAATAAGAAAAGACTCCTCCAGTAGTACTCATAAACACCAATCATAAAAGAAAAATTTGCTTAATGAACTTCATCATTCTCTTTAAAAGACACTGTTAAGAAACTTAAAATGCATGAGACACATTGGAAAAAATTTACCAAATGTACAACCAATAAACGCCTTGTTTTATACCTATGTCATTTCTTCTTTGAACTTGGTAAACACAAACACAATACTCCAGCAGAATCCACTCTTCTACTTAGCCAGACCATCCGCACCTTGAAATAAGTCATGGCATTCCAGGAATTACTTCTCTTTCATTGGAACATGCTTCACCTGCATAGATTTTCTGCTTATATTAGCTGTCTATAATCATTTCTTTTAATGCTCTTGGTAGATTCTAAATATTAATCAATCACTGCAGCAAAAAGAAATCAAATTATTGAAGCTGAGTGATAGGTTTAAGAGGGAGTTCCTTATAGTAGTTTCGGAGTTCCTTATAGTAGTTTCTTTATATTCAGGAATATAGAAAATGTTTTAAATGAAGTCAAAAATATACTCTCACAACTATCAATAATCTGTTCTTGAATCAAACTCTCATCCATATGAGTTACAGTATGTTTATAGAATGTTTCTGGTGTTTCTTTATTTTCTTAATATGCATGCTGCTTTTTCTTAGGAGAGATTTTTAAAAATCAGCCTACAGGAGTTTTATCTGATCCATCTGCACTGTATTTAATAGAAAGACCTTCAAGTTTCTGACATATGGAAACCCATAATCCCTACTGTTTTCTCATGGTAGTCAGTTTCCTCTTTTTCACATTCCATCTCAGAAGGAGACTGAGAGGGGAATAATTAGATATCTGTAGTCACATCATATCTCACTGAAAGTTGGAATCTGGACAGGTATAAATAAGCAGAGCCAGGCAGACTGAGAATCTACATTAGCTCAATTCCAAATTTAAGGAATATAGGTTACATTTCAGCTCTTGCAACCTCATCCACGTCTCTAGCACATTTTCTCCATTCTTTGTGTTGTAATTTTCTTCAACTGCTTCAACTGCTTTTTTTTTTTTTTAATGTAAGGATGTTCATCATGATATTATTTTATTTTTAAACTTTTCATTTTGGGGTTCATGTGCAGGTTTGTTATATAGGTAAACTCATGTCACGGGGGTTTGTTGTACAGATTATTTCATCACCCCAGTACCCAATAGATACTTTTTCTGATCCTCTCCCTCCTCCCACCCTCCATCTTCAAGTAGGCCCAGTGTCTGTTGTTCCCCTTGTTGTGTCCACGTGTTCTCACAATTTAGCTCCCACTTATAAATGATAACATGGGATATTTGGTTTTCTGTTCCTGCACTAGTTTGCTAAAGATAATGGCCTCCACCTCCATCCATGTTCCTGCGTAGGATATGATCTCATTCTTTTCATGGCTGCATAGTATTCCATGGTATATGTATACCACATTTTCTTTATTCAGCCCACCATTGTTAGGCATCTTGGTTGATTCCACGTCTTTGCTATTGTGAATAGTGTTGCAGTGAACATACATATGCATGCATTTTTATGATAAAATGATTTATATTGCTTTAGGTATATACCCAGTAATAGAATTACCAGGCTGAGTGGTAATTCTGTTTTTAGCTCCTTATGGAATTGTCATACTGCTTTCTACAATGGTTGAACTAATCTACACTCCCACCAACAGTGTATAAGATTCCCTTTTTTCTGTAACCTTGCCAACATCTGTTATTTTTTGACTTTTTAATAATAGTCATTCTGACTGCTGTGAGATGTATCTCATTGTGGTTTTGATTTACATTTCTTTAATGATCAGTGATATTGAGCTGTATTTCATATGCTTGTTGGCCACATGTATGTCTTCTTTTGAAAAGTGTTCATGTCCTTTGCCCACTTTTTAATGGGGTTGTTTGGTTTTTTCTTGTAAATTGCTTTAAGTTCTTTATAGATGCTGGATATTTAGACCTTTGTCAGATTCCTATATTTTCTCCCCACTCTGTAGGTTGCCTGTTTACTCTGTTGATAGTTTCTTTTGCTGTGCAGAAGCTCTTAAGTTTAATTAGATCTCGTTTTGCCTCCTTATCCTTTGACTAAGCCAATGCTGAACAACTGTAATTCTAGATGAATCTAACTATCCATCTCTACCCCATCTTAGATTACAGAGCCCTGCTGCAGAAAAACTGCATTACCAAATGGCACCACACATTCTTGTTTGCACAATTTACATATACATACACTTGATCAACTACCTCTTCCATTCTCCAAAGTAACTATTCTAAATCTTTTCCTCTCTCTCTCCTACCTAACATCTCCCCTTTACCTTCAGTAGATAACCTCACTTCTTACTTCACATATAAAGCAGAAACAAAAACCAGAGAGGTCATCAACAAATCAACTCATCTCAAACATCCCTCCTTCTTGTTTCACAGAAATAAATATCCCTCTGTTTAAGGTTAATTCATTCAGCAGTGCTCTAGATCCCATGTCCATCAATTTCCTTAGTGAAATAACTCTAATTACTGCCCTCTTTCTCACCTTCCTCAAATATAGCCAACATTCATTACCTTCACTTCCTCACTTGTATACTTCTCAACCTAGTGCTTGAGAATGTTTCTACTGTTGCCATACCATGAAATGGTTATTTGCAAAGCCATATTGACTTCTCTACTGTTGATTATTCCCAGGGCCTTTAAACTCTTTCCCTTGATTCATTGAGCTATTTCACAATCTGAGTGTCATATCTGTGACATTACTGTCTCCTGGTTTTACTCCTGTTTCTCTAGCCATTCATGAAACATGTGTTGAAATATATGAAGAGGAGCCCATGTAGGACATCACTTCTGCCTAAATTTTAAGTAGGCTATTTTCCAGTAGTCCATCCTTTGGTCTTTGTCACCACATACTTTATCTCTGAGCACTCTCATCTCTACCTGCAACTTCAACCAGCAACTGATGACCATCATATTTTTTAATCTTCAGTCTAAGCCTCTCCTGAATTTCATATTCCTCTGCCTACTGGATATCTCCATCTGTTTTTCCCCACAGGCACTTATATTCAACTTGTCCACTGCCAATCTCTTTCTCCTGCATCCCATGTTTCAGTCAGTGTACTGCCATCATCCAGTTATCTAAGTAATAAACCCAAGACTTATCCTAATGTTGTGCACTTCTGTTTTTTGGTCTCTAATAACATGAAGCTCTATCCATTCTACCTCTAAAAATTCTCTTGAATCTGCTCTCTTCATCCTAATGCTGCCGCTAATTCAGACCCTCATTTTGCCTCCCTTGAAGAACTGCATCAGCCTCCTAATTTGTCTCCCTGCCTCGTGTTTCACTTTTTTTCCACCTTTTGTTTTCCTGGGTCCCAGTGTGATCTTTCAAAAATGCAAATCTGATTATCTTGCGTAAAGTCTTCAATGGCCCCCTAACTGTATCGTTCAAAACATAGTTATTTAGCGTTATCAGTTATGAATTATTCCCATCTTAGAGGATCTCTCAAAAGTGTTACTGCAAACAAGGCTTCCAGTTTGGAACCATGTCTTCATACCTACCTGATATCCCAATTATTCTACACCACACTTATGATTTCCTGAATGTGCCATGTTAGTCCCACATCCTAGATCACTCTCCTTCTTTTTTACTTGGCTGACTTGTGTTCATTCATTTACCCAATACCCTTTGCCCCCATCTATAAGTATGGCTATAAGTATATGTATGTAGTAAGTGTCCTGGTTTATCTCTATGAAGTATATTCTAATAGATAGTTTACTTTTTGCTCTCTAGTCCTGATTCTTAACATATTGAAGGCAGGGACTATGTTTTTCACATCTATTTACCAAACAAAAATAGTGCCAGATATACAATAAGCATTCAGTGAATGTTTATTTATTTATTTATTTTTGAGATGGAGTATTGCTCTGTCACACAGGCTGGAGTGCAGTGATGCAATCTTGGCTCACTGCAACCTCTGCCTCCTGGGTTCAAGCAATTCATCTGCCTCAGCCTCCTGAGTAGCTGCAATTACAGCACTCACCACCACGCCCACTTAATTTTTGTATTTTTAGTAGAGACAGGGTTTCACCCTGTTGGCCAGGCTAGTCTCAAACTCCTGACCTCAAGTGATCCATCTGCCTCAGCCTCCTAAAGTGCTGAGATTATAAGCATAAGCTACAACACCCAGCCTACATTCAGTGAATGTTTATTGAGTGGCCTAAGAATGGTTTATCAAGAAACTGTAAATAAGTTCATTTCATATGCCAGTATTGCCAGATATTGTAATCATACATTATCTTTCAGATCTAGCTTAATGCAATGCATGCTTTATCTTTTTATTTTCCTTTTAAGAATAGATAATTTTTTACAAAAAACTTGTAGAAATTTTCAAACATAAACAAAAGTAGAAAGAATAGAATAATGGGTCCACTGATGCCCATCACCCATCCTCATCAGCATCCTGCTACTCTTGTTTCATCTGTTTTCCCACCACTTTTCCCTTAGAGCATTTTAAAATAAATTCTATAAATTATATTATTTTGCCTATAAACAGTTTAGTGTATATCACTAGATAAACACTAACAAAGCACAGTGTATTTCTTGCTTTTATTCTGAATATATTCTACTTTCTCTTATGCTGTCTACGGACCAATTTAAGCATGACAATTATAAATTATGACATTTTTTTAAATGTCTGACTACTAGTCTTCCTTCAGGCTTTACTCAGGGTTACCCTCGCTTCCCAAGTATGTTGACTCTAAATTGTGATAAAATACACATAACAAAACTTACCATTTTAACTATTTTTAAGTGTTATCCTACCCCGTATTAGTTAGGATGACAATTCAGTAGTGTTAAGTACAGTCACATTGTGGTGCAATCTCCAGAACTCCTTTTTCTCTTTTAAAATTGAAACTTTATGCCTAGTCTTCCTCACTTCCCCCTCCCCCGCCCCAGCACCTGGAAACCATGAATTTGACTGTTCTAGTCAAATAGAATTCTAGTCAATGGAATATTCTAGTCAAATTAGGTAGTGGAGTCACATATTTGAATGACAGATATGGTATTTGTCTTTTTGTGTCTGGCTTATTTTATTTTGTATAGTGGTCTCAAGGTTTATCAATACTGTAGCATTTGTCAGTATTTCCTTCCTTTTTAAGACTAAATAACATTCCATTGTATGAATATACCTCATTTTACTAATCCATTCATGAATGAACACATGTGTTGCTTACAACTTTTGGCTATTATGAATATTGCTACTATAAAGATGAATGTGTCTATGTCTCTTTGGGACCCTGCTTTCAATTCTTTTGGGGATATAGCCAGAAGTGGAATTGCTGGGTCATATAGTAATCCTATTTTTAATTATTGAGGAACCATCATATTGTTTTCCACAATGGTTGTACCATTTTACATTCTTATTAATAATGTGTGAAGGTTCCAATTTTTCTAATCCTTGTCAACAACACTTGTTATTTTCTGGAGGTTTTTGTTTGTTTGTTTGTTTTTTATAGCAGTCATCCTAACTAATACGGGGTAGGATAAACATTTTTTAAAATGTTATTATATTCCAGTGTCTCCATTAACAAAACAATAATTCCTTTGTATCATCTAATAAAGAAGGGATTTCTAACATGCCCTTCCCAGTCTCCCCATATCCCTATACTGCCATTTCCTCAAACTAGCAGCTTTGGAGCCACCACTGATTCTGCTCTTATTCTCTTATCTCATATCCAATTCTTTATAAAATCCACATATGTACCCAGAATACTCTCACCCCACTTCTCACCCTTCTAGCCATTTCCACGACCCTGGTCCAAGCTACCACCATCTCTCCTGGATTGTTTCTGTACCTTTCCAAGAGATCTCCCTGTTTGTTCACTCTTGCCTCTCTTCAATCTGTTCTCAACTTGGCAACCAGCATAATCTTGTCCAAACAAATCTCAGACTGACACTCCTCTGCTCAATGCCTTCCAATGCTTCTCCATCTCACACTCAGTAAAAATCAAAGTTCTTCTACTGGCCTGTGAGGCCCTACATGAGCTGAGTCCATGTTACCTACCTGAACTTATCCCTTATAACTTTCCCTTTTGTTCATTCTCCTCCAGCCACTGACTGCATTCTTGGTGTTCTTGAACACACTACTATTCTCCTACTTCACGGCCTTTGCCTCAAATTATCTTTCCTCTGAAACTTGCATGATTTGCTTCCTAAATTCCATGAGATGTCAGCTTCATAAGGAGGCTTTCTCTTAACACCTTTTTAAAAGTGGAAATCAACTCCTCAAGAATTCTCTACTCCCTTCCGCAGCTTTACTTTATCCTGTAAACTTTATCATTATCTAACATAATATATATTTTACTTGTTTGTTTTCTGCCCACTGTCATTAAAATACAAGCTTCAGATGGGCAAGGAATTTTAGATAAAATCCCTG
Organism: Rhinopithecus roxellana; assembly: GCF_007565055.1. NCBI lineage: Eukaryota > Metazoa > Chordata > Mammalia > Primates > Cercopithecidae > Rhinopithecus > Rhinopithecus roxellana. The sequence goes on along the minus strand of NC_044554.1, from coordinate 58,086,436 downwards.
GTATATAATAATGCCCAATAAGTAATTGTGAATAGAGTTTATATCCCTGTACATATTTTTGTGGTTGCTCCCCAGATCTGCACCACAACTTAAAAAGCAAAATAAAAGAATGCATATCTTTCCAAAGCAAGAAGACTGGCATAAATTGGACAGATGATGAAAAAAGAAGCTACAAGGATAAAGGAATAGTTCAAACTCAAGAAATATTGCAGTATTTGCTCCCCATCATGCATAATCCTAAAAACATGCAAACCACTCAGATAAAACAGCTATTCAATCCAAGAACCAACTTCCAAATCCAACATCAGTAAGTCAATACAGTTTTTATCACTCTTAGCTATTTAATAATCTTTTTAAAGCAGGGCTTATTAATTTATTATCCTAAGAAAAAAATCTGCTCTTGAAAATGATGTCAGCTACATCACATTTGGCAAAGAACAAAGACCCAAAGCTGTCAGAAAACACTGGATAAGTGAAGGAGTAAGTTATCAGGCCTTATTTAATTGATTATGTGCATGAAACTACTCATTAATTTAGATCTATTAATAAAGTATGCATAAATAAAGTATGATTATAGCCTGGCTTGAATATTGTCAGCTGTTTTAAATCCTGTGGGGTAACTTTCTAATCCTATGGGGTAACCAGAATTAAAAATAATTAACCTGAGCTACTTCAGTTTGCTGATACTCGGATGAAAGCAGAAAGAGTGAGCCCAGTTTTCTTCTAAAGATAAAAAATAGAACCACCTCTAAGGCCAAAAGAAAACGTGTGTAAATAAAAGTAAAGACAGTGACAAGCTGAAAATAATAAATGCAATAGTAATATTATCAACAGATTTTTATAATGTACTTCCTATGTGCTACACACTGTTCTAAGTTATATATGTATACACTTTACATTTTACACATGAGAAAATCGAGGTCCTAAGAGGTTAAATAATTTGTCCAAAGCCTCACAAGCCAATACGTAGTGGAATCTGGAGTCAAATCCACCTAGACCTTCTGACTCCAGAGTCCTCCTGAACTTCATCATTATGCGTTGCCATTTCTCTTTATAAAGTGAAAAACATGACCAATATACAAAGAGTACTTACATATCAACTGGAAACTTACAAATACTTTCATAAGAAAATGGGTAAAGGCTATGAACCATTGCTACTGCGCATTAGTGAAAACCCTGACTCTTCACGAGGCATCCTCTGACACCAGCCCAATGGGGAGAGAAGGAGGTACTTCATTTCTGTCCATTGAGTGTGGAAATCTCAGCTCCCCATTTGGTTTCCAATGACACCCTGCGGGAGGAGACAGACTCTTTATAGGCTAGTGGGAGAATCAAAGTTCTGGCTTCTACTTGTCCTTCTTTGACACCATCCTTGCAGAAGTTTGAGATCCCTCATTATACCTCATAAGAGTGGAAGTGTAAGCCCCTCTGCCTCTGCTTACATGGGTGGGAGTGAGGGCACTGTTTATCGGTGGCGCTTGGCTGGAGTACAGTGGTAATTGCCTAACATTTTCTGTATCAGTAGGCTGTCCCTTTCCTGGTCCTTTTCTACATAATACAGGCTATTGTTGAGAGCTTTTTGTGCATGTTTCTGGGCACATTTGTGTTCTCAGGTTGCTAGCTTCTTCAGCTCCAAGTCTTGGATATATGAGGCAAAAAGAAAACCCAGGAGACACCATTGTGTTGTTCCTTGGTTCTTGAAGTCCCTAGCTAGCCTGCCTGCTTTCTACCTTTTGGAGTTGCCTTTTGTTCATTTTATGTGGGTTTGTAGTTATTTTTGGTGCAAAGAATAGGGAAAATGCATCTACTTCATCTTCCTGGAAGTGAAAAAATCTCTCCAATTATATTTTGATTTGCATAATCTTTCTCAAGAATTTTCATCATTACCAAATGGAATGCCAAGCATGAGATTTATTCCTCCATATTTGAAATCTGACCCATGTTTGACCAGAGAGAAATTTAAGGTATGTAAATCATCTTGTTAAAGTGCAATTCACCTAATAATCCACATAGACCCTATTCATTTTGGCTTAAGAACAGAACAGACAATGAGGTTTCAGCCCTATGATTACATTCAGATGTTATATCACGTTCAACATGATAATTCAGCAAACTCGTACAGCACATTAACTAGTTTCTCCTTAATCCTAACTTAGACCAGTGTCTAAGATGGTTTAGCAAAGTGTGATCTTCTCATTCTTTGCTTATTCTCATTTTACCCTGCAATCACTTACTATAAGTAATAGTATGTAAGAGTGTTGAGACAGTCAAACAAATGATATATAAAACAGAAAAGGCAGCCATAAAGAACTAAGTTGTAAGAATAACAACAACAATAAAAATCAACCTGACAATGTTTAAGTTTGTAGTGAGATCATCTGTTAAGAAAGGCCTTGCTTGCTGCTTTCCTACTTGTTAATATTTCCACATACACCTATATCAGATACTTTTGGGGGTGTCTACATAACAGTAGCACTTCCAAAAGCTGCGTTTGTAATTATGTGACCTCTACCCACTGGCATGATTGCCAATCAGATTATCTTTCCCTATGCTTTGGAATTGGAATGAGAGTGGATCAGTCTTGTACATGAAACTGCTGTAGGATGCAAATTTGAGCTAAGGGAAGTAAAAACTTTCCTGTGAAAAGAGAAAAGCAGAGACTGCAGATGAATAAAAAGCCTTGGAAGTTTTCCATTTTCTAGTTCTAGTCCTTTCCTGAAGCCTGACTGAATTCCCTCTCCCTTTGTTTCCATGAGTAGCTTCGTACTTTCTTATCATTCTTCCCCTACCCTACCTTATGGTTTTTCAAATTAAGCTAGCTTGAATTGGTTTCTGTTACTTGTAACCAAAGAGGTCTTAGTTAATACCTCGCTATTTGTCTGTACGTTCATGCTCAGGCCCATCTTCATTGAGTGCATTTCTAGATTCAAAGTATTAATATATAAGGAACCTCTTATGAAAGTAATGACTAAAAATCAAGCCATGTCCTAATTGTCATCTAGACCCCACCACAGTCTCAATGGAGGCTACATATGGAGATGAACCTCCACATCTGTCCAATAATGATTAGAAGCCTCCCATCTCTGGTGTCAGTGGAGTCCAGATGGGGAACCTGGACTTACACTTCAATCTTGCAGTAATGAGGTCTTATCTCCCCACCCCCTGTGCTGGAGCAAAGTAACAAAAAGGCAGCTAAAACAGAGGGTTTACATAAGATCCAGAGTCTCATAACATAATACGAAAGTGTTCATGCTTTAATCAGAAGTAAATTGTTGTACCAAGAACCAGGAAGATCTAAAACTGAAAAAAGACAATTAGTAGACACAAACACTGAGATGTTAGTGATGTTAGAATTTTTTGACAAAGATTTTTAAAGCAATCATAATTAAAATGCTTCAAAAAACACTTATAAACACACTTAGAAGAAATTAAAAAAAATAGAAAGCCTCAGCAGAGAGAGAAAAAAAATATTAAAAAGAACCAAATAGAAATTTTTGAATTGAAAAATACAACTGAAATTGTAAAAGCTTAATGGCTGAGCACAACAGTATAACTGTGCAAACAGAGGAAAGAGTCAGTGAATTGAGAGAGAGAAAAATATAAATTACCCAACCAAACCTAAGAGAAAAAATAGGCTTAAAATAAAATGAATAGAGCCTCAGGGACCTGTAAGACTGTAAGACAAGATCTAATATTCACATATCATAGTTTCAGAAGGACAGGAGAATGAATACAGGGTTGAAAAGGAAATCAAAGAAATAATGGCTGAAAGGTTGCCAAATTTGACAGGAGACATAAACTTACAGATCAAAAAGCTGAGCAGACCACTAATAGGATACACCCAAAGAAATTCATGCCAAGATAGCCCAAAATTTAACTTACTTTTTTTTTTTTTTTTGAGACAAAGTCTTGCTCTGTTACCCAGGCTGCAGTACAGTGAAACAATCTCAGCTCACTGAAACCTCTGCCTTCTGAGTTCAAGTGATTCTAGTGCCTCAGCCTTCTGAGTAGCTGGAATTACAAGTGCCCACCACCATACCTGGCTACTTTTTGTATTTTAGTAGAGATGAGATTTCGCCGTGTTGGCCAGGTTGGTCTTGAACTCCTGACCTCAAGTGATCTGACTGCCTCAGCCTCCCAAAGTGTTGGGATTACAGGCATGAGCCACCATGACCATCCCCCCAAATTTAACTTCTGAAAATGAAAAATGACAGTGGATTTCTCATCAAAACCCACAAAGGCCAGATGTAGCACAGTATTTTTAATTACTGGAAGAAACTGTCAACCTAGAATCCTATACCCAGTGAAAATAACGGAGAAGTCAAGAAATGTTCAGATAAAAGAAAACTAAGAGAATTTTTCACCAGAAGACTTACTCTAAAAGAATGACTAACGGAATTTAGCTAAACAGATAGAAAATGATAAAAGAAGGAATATCAGGAAAGAAAGAATACAGTAAACAAAAATACAGGTAGATATAAAATACAGGTAAATATAAATTTTTCTAAATCATATTTGATGGTTGAAGCAAAAATTATAATATTGATGTGGTTCCAAATGCATGTAAAAGACATATTTAAGACCATTATAAATGTCAGAAGGTAAAAGGACATAAAGGGAGGTAACCTTTGTACTTCACTCAAATTACTAAGTTAACACAGCCAACAGACTGTGATAAGTTATGCATATGTAGTATAATACAGCAACCACTGAAAAAGCTGTTCAAAGAGATATACTAAAAAACACTAAATAAATCAAAATTGAATTGTTGAAAAATGTTCACACAGGAAGGCAGGAAAGAGAAAACAAAAAACAAAGAATAAACTTTTTTTTTAATGGCAGATTTAAGTCCTAAGACATCAACAATTACACTGAATGTAAATGACCTAAATACAACAGTTAAAGACAGATTAACAAAATGAATTTTAAAACATTACCCAACAATATGCAGTCACAAGAAACTCATTTTAAATATGACAATGGAGGCAGGCTGAAAGTAAAAGAATGGAAGAAGATACATCATGCAAACATTAATAGATGAAAGCAAGAATGGCTATGTTAATATTAGGTAAAGTCGATTTTAGAAGAAAGAAAATTATCAAAGAGGGGCATTATATATAATGTTTAAAAGGTCAATCCACTAGAAACACAGCAATCTTAGATGTGTGTGTAAAATCACAGAACTGGCTGGGTGTGGTGGCTCACGCCTGGAATCCCAGCACTTTGGAAGGCTGAGGTGGGTGGATTACTTGAGGTCACGAGTTTGAGAACAGCCTGATCAATATGGAGAAACCCCATCTCTACTAAAAGCACAAAAAATTAGCCAGGTGTGGTGGCTCATGCCTATAATCTCAGCTACTCGGGAGGCTGAGGCAGGAGAATCACTTGAACCTGGGAGGTGGAGGTTGTGGTGAGCCAAGATTATGTCATTGCACTCCAGCCTGGGCAACAAGAGCAAAACTCCATCTCAAAAAACAAAACAAAACAACAGAAAACTGCAAAATATGTGAAGCAAAAACTGATAAAACAGAAAGGAGAAATAGACAAATTCACAATTGTTTCAATAATTAGATAGAAAATAAGCAAGGATATAAAATAATTCACCAAGAATATAAATATCTAACTGACATTTAAGGAGAACTTCACCCAACAACAGCACAATACACATTATTTTCAAGTGTACGTGGATCATACAACAAGATAGAACATACCCTAGCTATGAAATAAACCTCAACATATTTAAAATAATTTAATCATACAAAGTGTATTATCTGACCACAATGGAATCCAACTAGAAATCAATAGCCAAAGGGTAATAGGAAAAAAAAAAAAACCTAAACATTTGAAAACTAAGTAACATACTTCTGAATAACTCGTGAATCAAAAATATTCTCCAGGGTGGGGCCAAGATGGCCAGCTAGAAACAGCCGCATTCGGAGGCTCCCATTGAAAAGAACCATAATAAGCAAGGTATCCAGGTTCTCTCATCAGAACCGACTAGGAGGCTGGTGTGATCCACAGAGAAGAAGGAAGAACAGTGTAGTGCAGCAGCCCACCTGAGAGCCACACAGGGCAGGAGAGCGACCCCCTACATCCCTAGCCAAGGGAAGTGGTGAGTGAGTGTGTTACCCAGCCAGGGAAATCGTGCTTTTTCCACAGAACTGTGGAACCCATAGATTGGAAGATCCCACTTACGAACCCATGCCACCAGGGCCTAGCGTCCCAACCCCAGAGCCGTGAAGATTCTCAACAGCCTCATAGCTGGAATCCGCTTAAGCCTACAGAACTCCCCAAGGGAGGCATGACCAACACCACAGCTGTGGCTGCCTGCTGTCTAAGCTGTTTGAGTTCCTTGGAGGAGGGGCAGCAGCCAGCACTGGGACTCACAACTGCCTCACACGCTAAGCTCCCTGGGTGGGGGAAGGGCATCATCCATCTCTATAGCTCCAGGCTGCGCTTTTCCTCTGCTGGAGTCAGGGAGGCTGAACAGCTTGGTCCCGAGACATGTTCCCCACAGCCCAACATACCGACTATGGCAGAATGTGGCCAAAGTGCCTCTTCAGGCCTGGCCCTGACCGATCCTTCCTCACTGGGTGGGGCTTCCCTGCAGGAACTGCAGTAACTCCAGCCAGAGGCTCAGGAACCTGGATCTCCCTGGGCCTGAGCCCCCAGGGGGAGGGGTGGCCGCAGTCTTTGTAGACCAGCAGACTTAGACTTTCCTCCTGGTAGTTCTGAGGAATCTGGGCAGCCCAGACAAGTGGGTTTCCCTGCAGCGAAGCATACCCCCCCAACCAAGGGACAAAGTGCTTCGTTAAATGGGTCCTATTCCCCCTGCCACCCAACTGGGTGAGACCCTGCAACAGGGATTGTCAGATACCCTATACAAAAGCAATACTGCTGGCATCAGGCTGGTACCCCTAGAGGTCAGAGATCCCAGAAGAAGGAGCAGGCATGCTTCTTTGCTATTCTCCAGCCTCCTTGAGTGACATCTCCAGGTCCAGGAGTGAACCAGATGACTAGGGCCTGAAGTGAAATCCCAGCAAACAGCAGCAGCCCTATAGAAAAGGGACCTGACCAATGAAAGAAAAACAAATAGAAAGCAACACCAACAGTATCAACAACAACTAAAAAGCCCCCAGGAAAACCTCCTCCAAGGATCAGCAGCCTCAAAGATCAAAACTAGACAAACTCATGAAGGTGGGAAAGAATTAATGAAAAAATACTGAAAACCCAAAAGGCCAGAGTGCCTCCTCTCCTCCAAATGATCACAATGTCTCTCCAGCAATGGCACAGAACTGGCTGGAGGATGAGACAGACAAATTGACAGAAATAGGCTTCAGAAGATGGGTAATAAAAAACTACGCTGAGCTAAAGGAGCATGTTCTAACCCAATGCAAAGAAGCTAAGAACCTTGATAAAAGGTTAGAGTAGCTGCTAACTAGAATAATCAGTTTAGAGAGGAGCACAAATGACCTGGCGGAGCTAAAAAACACAGCACGAGAACCTTGTGAAGCATACACAAGTATCAATAGCTGAATCGACCAAGCAGAAGAAAGGATATCAGAGTTTGAAGACCACCTTGCTGAAATAAGGCTTGCAGACAAGACTAGAGAAAAAAAGAATAAAAAGGACTGAACAAAGCCTCCAAGAAATGTGGGACTTCATAAAAAGACCGAACCTACAATTGATCGGAGTACCTGAAGGAGACAGGAAAAATGGAAACAAGTTGGAAAACACACTTCAGGATATTATCCAGGAGAACTTCCCCAACCTCACAAGACAGGTCAATATGCAAATTCAGGAAATACAGAGAACATCACTAAGATATTCTATGAGAAGACAACCCCAAGACACATAATCATCAGATTCTCTAAGGTCAAAATGAAGGAAAAAATGTTAAGGGCAGCCAGAGAGAAAGGCCAGGTCATCTACAAAGGGAAGCCCATCAGACTAACAGTGGCCCTCTCAGCGAAAACTCTACAAGCCAGAAAAGATTGGTGGCCAATATTCAACATTCTTAAGGAAAAAAATTTTCAACTCAGAATTTTGTATCTGGCCAAACTAATCTTCATAAGCAAAGGATAAATCAAATCCTTTCCAGGCAAGCAAATACTGAGGGGTTTCATTACCACCAGGACTGCCTTGCAAGAGTTCCTGAAAGAAGCACTAAATATGAAAAACAAAAACCAGTACCAGCCACTGCAAAAACACACCAAAATATAAAGACCAATGGCACTATGAAGAAACTGCATCAATCAGTGCACAAAATAAACAAATAGCATCATGATGACAGGATCAAATTGACACATTACAATACTAACCTTAAATGTAAATGGGCTAAATGCCCCAGTTAAAAGACACAGACTGGCAAATTGGAAAAAGAGTCAAGTTCCATTGGCGTGCTGTATTCAGGAGACCTGTCTCATGTGCAAAGACACACATAGGCTCAAAATAAAAGGATGGAGAAAAATTTACCAAGCAAATGGAAAGCAAAAAAAAAAAAAAAGAAAAAAAAAAGTAGGGGTTGCAATCCTAGTCTCTGACAAAATAGACTTTAAACCAACAAAGATCAGAAAAGAGAAGGGTATTACATAATGGTAAAGGGAAAAATTCAACAAGAAGAGCTAACTGTTCTAAATATATATGCACCCAATACAGGAGCACCCAGATTCATAAAACAAGTTCTTAGAGACCTACAAAGAGACTTAGACTCCCACACAATAATAGTGGAAGACTTTAACACCCCACTGTCAGTATTAGACAGATCAACAAGACAGAAAATTAACAAAGATATTCAGGACTTGAACTCTCAGCTCTGAATCAAGTGGACCTAACACACATCTACAGAAATCTCCATCCCAAATCAACAGAATATATATTCTTCTCTGTGCTACATCGCACTTCTTCTAAAATTGACCACATAATTGGAAGTAAAACACTCCTCAGCAAAAGCAAAAGAACTGAAATCATAGCAGTCTCTCAGACCACAGTGCAATCAAATTAGAACTCAGGATTAAGAAACTCACTCAAAACCACACAATTACATGGAAATTGACCAACCTGCTCCTGAATGACTCCTGGGTAAATAATGAAATTAAGGCAGAAATCAAGAAGTTATTTGAAACCAATGAGAACAAAGAGACAATGTCCCAGAATCTCTGGGACACAGCTAAAGCACTGTTAAGGGGGAAATGCCCATATCAGAAAGCTAGAAAGATCTCAAATCCACACCCAAACATCACAATTAAAAGAGCTAGAGAGGCAAGGGCAAACTAATCCAAAAGCTAGCAGAAGACAAGAAATAACTAAGATTAGAGCAGAATTGAAGGAGATAGAGACACAAAAAACTCCCCCAAAAATCACTGAATCCAGAAGCCGTTTTTTTGAAAAAATTAGCAAAATAGATAGACCACTGGCTAGACTAATAAAGAAGAAGAAAGAAGAATCAAACAGACACAATAAAAAATTATAAGGGGATATCACCACTGATCCCACAGAAATACAAACTACCATCAGAGAATACTATCAACACCTTGATGCAAATAAACTAGAAAATCTAGAAGAAATGGAGAAATTCCTGGACACATACACCCACCCAAGACTAAGCCAAGAAGAAGTTGGATCCCTGAATAGACCAATAGCAAGTTCTGAAATTGAGGCAATAATTAATAGTCCACCAAGCAAAAAAAGCTCAGGACTAGACAGATTCACGGCCGAATTCTACCAGAAGTACAAAGAAGAGCTGGTACCATTCCTTCTCAAACTATTCCAAACAATTGAAAAAGAGGGGCTCCTCCCTAACTCAATTTATGAAGCCGCCATCATCCTGATGGACCAGGATGATGACACAACAAAAAAAGAAAACTTCAGACCAATATCCCTGATGGACATCAATATGAAAATTCTCAATAAAATACTGGCAAACTGAATTCAGCAGCACATCAAAAAAGGTATCCACCATGATGAAGTTGGCTTCATCCCTGGGATGCAAGGCTGGTTCAACATATGCAAATCAATAAACATAATCCATCACATAAACAGAACCACAGACAAAAACCACATAATTATCTCAACAGATGCAGAAAAGGCTTCTGATAAAATTCAACATCCCTTCACGTTAAAAACTCTCAATAAACTAGGTATTGATGGAGTATATCTCAAAATAATGAGAGCTATTTATGACAGACCCACAGCCAATATCATATTGAATGGGCAAAAGCTGGAAACATTCCCTTTGAAAACCAGTACAAGACAAGGATGCCCTCTCTCACCACTCCTATTCAACATAGAATTGGAAGCTCTGGCAAGGGCAATTAGGCAAGAGAAAAAAGTAAAGGGTATTCACATAGGAAGAGAGGAAGTCAAATTGTCTCTGTTTGCAGATGACATAATTTTATATTTAGAAAACCCCATCATCTCAGCCCCAAAACTCCTTAACTGATAAGCAACTTCAGCAAAGTCTCAGAATACAGAATCAATGTGCAAAAATCACAAGCATTTCTTTACACCAACATAGACAAGCAGAGAGCCAAATCATGAATCAACTCCCATTCACGATTGCTACAAAGCAATACCTAGGAACACAGCTAACAAGGGATGTGAAGGACTTCTTCAAGGAGAACCACGACTGCTGTTCAAGGAAACAAGAGAGGACACAAACAAGTGGAAAAACATTCCATCCTCATGGATAGGAAGAATCAGTATCATGAAAATGGCAATACTGCCCAAAGTAATTTATAGATTCAATACTTTTCCCATCAAACTACCACTGACATTCTTCACAGATTTAGAAAAAACTACTTTAAATTTCATATGGAATCAAAGAAGACCCTGAATAGCCAAGACAATCCTAAGCAGAAAGAACAAAGCTGGAGGCATCACGCTACCTGACTTCAAACTATACTACAAGGCTACAGTAACCAAAACAGACATGTAGACCAATGCAACAGGACAGAGACCTCAGAAATAATACCACACATCTACAACTATCTGATCTTTGACAAATCTGACAAAAACAAGCAATGCGGAAAAGATTCCCTATTCAATAAGTGACCGGGAAAACTGGCTAGCCATGTGCAGAAAACTGAAACTGGACCCCTTCCTTACACCTTATACAAAAATTAACTGAGGATGGATTAAAGACTTAAATGTAAAACCCAAAATGATGAAAACTCCAGAGGAAAACTTAGGCAATACCATTCAGGACATAGGCATGGGTAAAGACTTCATGACAAAACACCAAAAGCAATTGCAACAGAAGCCAAAATGGACAAATGGGATCTAATTATACTAAAGAGCTTCTGCACAGCAAAAGAAACTAGCATCAGAGTGAACAGGCAACCTACAGAATGGGAGAAAATTTCTGCGATCTACGCATCTGACAAAGGTCTAATATCCAGAATTTACAAGGAACTTAAACATATTTACAAGAAAAAAACAGACAACCCCATCAAAAAGTGGGCAAAGGATATGAAGACACTTCTCAAAAGAAGACATTTATGCAGCCAACAAACATGTAAAAAAGCTCAATGACTGGGCGTGGTGGCTCACGCCTGTAATCCTAGCACTTTGGGAGGCCAGGGCAGGTGGATCACAGGTCAGGATATCGAGGCCATCCTGGCCAACATGGTGAAACCCCGTCTCTACTAAAATACAAAAAATTAGCCAGGTGTGGTGGCGCATGCCCGTAGTCCCAGCTACTTGGGAGGCTGAGGCAGGGGAACTGCTTGAACCCGGGAGGCAGAGGTTGCAGTAAGCCAAGATTGCACCACTGCACTCCAGCCTGGCAACAGAGCAAATCTCCATCTAAAAACAAAAACAAAAAACTCAACACCACTAATCACACTGATCATCAGAGAAATGTAAATCAAAACCACAATGACATACCATCTCACATCAGTCAGAATGGCAATTACTAAAAAGTCAAGAAACAACAGATGCTGGGGAGGCTGTAGAGAAATAGGAATGCTTTTACTGTGCTGGTGGGAGTGTAAATTAGTTCAACCATTGTGGAAGACAGTATGGTGATTCCTCAAGGATCTAGAATCAGAACTACCATTTGACCCAGCAATACCATTACTGGGTATACACCCAAAGGAATGTAAATCATTCTACTATAAAGACACATGCACACATATGTTTATTGCAGCATTGTTTACAATAGCAAAGACATGGAACCAATCCAAATACCCATCAATGACAGACTGGACAAAGGAAATGTGGCACATATACACCATGGAATACTACGCAGCCATAAAAAGGAATGGCATCTGCCGGGCACGGTGGCTCATTCCTGTAATCCCAGCACTTTGGGAGGCTGAGGCAGGTGGATCACAAGGTCAAGAGTTTGAGACCAGCCTGGCCCATATGGTGAAACCCCACCTCTACTAAAAATACAAAAATTAGCCAGGCATGGTGGTGGCCACCTGTAGTCCCAGCTACTCGGGAGGCTGAGGCAAGAGAATCGCTTGAACCCAGGAGGCGGAAGTTGTAGTGAGCCGAGATAGTGCCACTGCACTCCAGCTTGGGCAACAGAGTGAGACTCCATCTCAAAAAAAAAAAAAAAAAAAGGCATTTGTAAACTGTCATGACCCTGGTGGCAGCATAGCAGTGAGGACGACCAGAGGTCACTCTCGTGGCCATCTTGGTTTTGTTCCTCAGAAAATTAAATGTCGTCAGAAGACTGAGAAGCTCAGGAGGATGAATTGCTGGCCCCGGCGAGTATTTATGATGGAGAAGAATTTAGAAAAGCAGAGTCTGTCCAAGGTGGAGAAACCAGGATCTGTTTGGATTTGCCACAGAATTTCAAGATATTTGTGAGCGCTATCTGCTCTATGGGAAGAACACCATGGCAGCATGATCCTGTTTGCCTGCATGCAATTTCTTAAGGAAGAGACCCTAGTATACCTGAATATTGTCTCTCCTTTTGAGCTCAAGATTGGTTCTCACAAAAAAAGTGCAGAGAAGGACAGCTCAAGCCTCTCCCAACACAGAGCTAGTTTTTGGAGGAACTTCTGGATCTGATACAGACCAAGAGGAAATTGTGGACAAGACAGCTGTGCAGGATGTGGAATCATTGTTAAATATGATCCGGGAAATGTTGGACTTTGATCAAGCTCAGCAGATAAAATGCTTTAGTAGTAATTTGTTCCTGTGCAATATCTGTTTCTGTAAGAAGCTGGATAGTGAATGCATGTACTTCTTGGAGTGCAGGCATGTGTACTGCAAAGCCTGTCTGAAGGACTACTTTGAAATCCAGATCAGAGATGGCCAGGTTCAATGCCTCAACTGCCCAGAACCAAAGTGCCGTTCGGTGGCCACTCTTGGTCAGGTCAAAGAGGAGCTAGTGGAAGCAGAGTTATTTGCCTGTTACGACCGCCTTCTTCTCCAGTCCACCTTGGACCTGATGGCAGATGTGGTGTACTGCCCCTACCCATGCTGCCAGCTACCTGTGATGCAGGAGCCTGGCTGCACCATGGGTATCTGCTCCAGCTGCAATTTTGCCTTCTGTACCTTGTGCAGGTTGACCTGCCATGGGGTCTCTCCATGTAAGGTGGCTGCAGAGAAATTAATTGACTTACGAAATGAATACCTGCAAGCAGATGAGGCCAATAAAATACTTTTGGAACAAAGGTGTGGTAAGAGGGTGATTCAGAAGGCACTGGAAAAGATGGAAAGTAAGTCGTGGCCAGAGAAAAACTTCAAGAACTGACCATGTTGTGGAACTCCCATAGAGAAATTAGATGGATATAACAAGATGACATGTACTGGCTGTATGCAATATTTCTGTTGGATTTGTATGAGTTCTCTCTCTAGAGCAAACCCTTACAAACATTTCACTGATCCTGCTTCACCATGTTTTAACCAGCTGTTTTATGCTGTGGATGTTGATGAAGATATTCTGGAAGATGAGATTGAAGACTAGTTAACAACTTGCTCAAGATATGGAAGTGGATTGGTTTTCCCTAATCTTTTGTCAAGTACACAAAGTAACTCTGCAGGATATTTAGAGTACTATTTATTCACTCTTCCTGTGTAGAAGATATGGAAGAAAAGGTTTATATTTTCATGTGGTACTACTGAAGAGGGTGCATTCATATATTTTTTAATGTAAGTTGAGAAAAATTATAAGCCAAGGTTTCAGAAAATGAAACTACAGAATATTAAATATTATAATGTGTCCAAAGCTCTGAGTAGTTAAAAATTAAATATTTATTTCCTTCCCCAAGCTTTACGTAAGGAGAAGAGGGGTCAAGAGTTAAATTTACAGACCCTTTGTCTCTGAGAAGCATCCCTCTAAGACATTCTGTTGGAGCTCCCTCAGTACTACTTCTTACAACCGGGGTAGGTAGAAGCCTCCTTATGAAAATTATACTGAGAATCTGATCTCACTTACTCCACGTTAATCACATTCCTACCAACCTAAATTTCTGCCAAGTCAGTTCTCTTTGGAGGAAGCCCTTTACTCTGTAACTTACTGGATGGTCCAGTGTCATTTTGACCTGTTTTTCAGAATGGAAATGTATAATAATTTAAAAATATGTTTTAATACCACAAATGCTGTGGGGCACTTCATATTTATTAGTAGTGTATATGGTCCACTGGTTTCAGGCCAAATCTAGAATTCAGTGATATTGGCTTAGAAGAATTTAAGTTCTATTCAACTTTCCTGGGTGTTAGAGCCTAGATTCAAAATGACTTGTCTTTGCTACTTATGTTCCACATTCTCTCTCTTTACCTTTGCCCTACCTTCTGTTTGTAAGGACAATTTTAATATTAATTCCAGCAACACATGTTTTTATTTCCTCTGCTGGAATAGGAGAAAGCTTAATATATTCCCAATCTGAATGTTCTTGAATTATCCGCATTTACCACTGTATATGCATATAGTGACAGTATAACCTGTCTGTACCACTGTAGTTCCAGTCCTAGTTTTCTGAATTATTTTTAAAGGTCTTCTCTAACAAGCTATGGGAATTTGGCTTCATACTCTTTTTTTGCAACAGCAGTGTTTTGGGTGACAATTTTGAACTGATACCTGTTCCTTTTTCTGGGTTTTGTTGGCTTTTCGAAAAATTGTCCTTCCTTATCGTTGATGGGTGGGCTTGATAGCAAAGTAAAATTTTTTGGAAAAGAGGACAGAAAAATTGAACTGCAGCTTGAGAACATATTCTTTTTTTCATACTTTGTCATTAATAATTGAGGAATTGCTTTTGACTGTTTTAGGTGTGTGTGTCCTGAGTGAGCAAGGACTATGTTTTTGGATTGTCGAAGAGGATGCTTAATCTTAAAAATAAAAATAAATTTAAAAATCGTCTTGTAATTAGAAAGAAAAAGGAATGATATCATGTCTTTTCCAGGGACATGGATGAAGCCAGAAGCCATCATCTTCAGCAAACTTAACACAGAGACAGAAAACCAAACACCACATGTTTTCACTCATAAGTGGGAGCTGAACAGTGAGGACACATGGACACATAGAGGGGAACATCACGCACGAGGGCCTGTTGGGGGGTGAGGGGTGAGGGGAAGGAACATAGAGGACATGTCAATAGGTGCAACAGACCACCATAGCACACATATACCTATGTAACAAACCTGCACGTTCTGCACATGTATCTGGGTTTTTTTTTTTTTAGAGGAAATTATTTCCTCAATAAAATATGAACTACCCCCAACTCATTCAATATGAAATAGAATATTTGAATACCCCTGTAACTAATAAGGAAATTGATTTCATAGTTTTAAAACCCTAAAAAAGAAATCACCTGGCCTAGGTGGTTTTAGAAAAGAATTTTACCAATAAATTAAGGAAGAATTAGTACCAATTCTATACAATTTCTTCCAGAAAATAGGAGTTTTCAGTTCATTTTATGAAGCCATTATTAGCGTGATATCAAAACCAGACAAGGGCAAAACAAAAAAGGAAATGACAGAATAGGATTTTGCATAAATATAGATTTAACAAGATAAATCTAACAAAATATTAGCAAATAGAATTCAGCTCTAGATAAAAAGAATTATACACCATGACCAAGTGAAGTCTATTTCAGGAATTCAAAGTTAGTTTAATATTCAAAAAGTAATTGATGAAATCCTTCATATTAGCAAGCTTAAGAAGAAAAATCACAAGATCCTATTAATTGGCACAGAAATTGGTATTTGACAGAATTCAATACCCATCCACGGTAAAAAATGTCACAAAAACATAGGAATAAAGGGGAACTTACTCAACTTAATAAAGTCAATTCTTACCACTTGATATAGTTTGGCTGTGTCCCCACCCAGATCTCACCTTTAATTGTAATAATCCCCACGTGTCAAGGGCAGGGTCAGGTGAAGATAACTGAATCACGGGGGCAGTTTCCCCCATACTCTTCTCATGGTAGTGAACAAGTCTCAGGAGATCTGATGGTTTTATAAATAGGAGTTCCCCTGCATAAGCTCTCTTGCCTGCCACCATGTAAGACTTTCCTCCTCCTTTGTCTTCCACCATGATTGTGAGGCCTTCCCAGCCATGTGGAACTGTGAGTCAATTAAACTTCTTTCCTTTATAAATTACTCAGTATTGGGTATGTTTTTATTAGCAGCATGAGAATAGACTAATACACCACTCTATTGAACATTGTGCTAGAAGTTCTAACCATTGCAATAAGGCAATAAAAAAAATAAAAAGCATACAAATCAGAAAGGAAGAAATAAAATGATCCCTACTTGTGAAAGATGCTATTCTCTATGCAGAAAATCCTAATAAATTTACCAAAACACACATGCACGCATGCGCACGCGCACACACACACACGCACCCTTTAGAACTAATAAGTTATGCTAGGCCTCGGAATACAAGATAAATATACAAAATTAATTGTTCTTCTACATATAAGCAATGAACATGTGAACACCAAAATTACAAATATAATACCACTTAAAATATCTCAAAAAAAAATACTTAGTTGTAAGGGTTTGTATGCTGAAAAGCATATAACATGAATAAGAGAATTTTTTAAATATCTAAATGAGTGGAAAGATATAGCATGTTCATAAACTGAAAGCCTCAATAAAGATGTCAGTTCTTCCCAGATTAATATACAAGTTTAACACAATGCCTATCAAAATCCCAGCAAGATCTTTTTCATATATAGACAAGATTATTCCAGAATTTATCTGCAGATGCACTAAAATAGCAGAAACAAATTAAGGATAAAGTGGGAGAGATCAGTCTATCTGATTTCAAGAACTTTTATATAGCTAGAGTAATCAAGACAGTAGTATTAGAGGAGAAATAAACATATACATCAGTGGAACTGAGGCGAGAACCAAGAAATAGACCACATAAATATGCTCCACTGATTTTGATAGGGAATTCAAAAGCAATTCAATGGAGAAAAAAGAGCCTTTTCAACAAATGGTGCTGGAACAACTGGATATCCATAGGCTAAAAAAATGAACCTTAAACTTACATCTTATACAAAAAATAACTCACAAAAAATCCTGTGTGTATAACTATTTGTAATAGCCATAAACTGGAAATAATCTATGTGTCATTGAATGGATGAATTATTAAACAAACTATGGTACATTCATGTCACAGACTCAGCAATTATAATAAGGAATGAACTGCTGATACATAAAACAACATAGATGAATCTCCAATTACTTTGAGTTAAAAAAAAAAAAAAAAAAGCTGATCCCAGAAGGTTACATACAGTATGATTCCTTTATGTAACATTCTTAAAATAACAAAATAATATAACTTGATAATAGATTAATAATGGTTGCCAGGAATTGAGGGGATGGGAAAGAAGGAAGCAGGTACTATAAGAGGACAACATGCGGGCAGTGTTCTCTATCTTGACTACATCAATGTCAATATCCTGATTGTGATACTGTTCTATGGTTTTGCAAGCTCTTTTGGGGAAATTGGGTGAAGAGTTCATGGGATCTCTCTGTATTACTTCTCTCAAATGCATGTAAGTCTACAGTTACCTCAAAATTTAAAAGGTTAATTGAAAATATAGCTGAAATTCTATGGTTAAAAAATGGAATGCTAAAAAAACAGTGATTTTAAGTGGCTGCAATTATTACTTTACAAAAGCTCCCTCAAGGAAAATTTCCCTCTCTCAGACGTTGATTTTTTTTACTGGTTATAGAAAAAAATCTCATAGCACATATACTGAATCCATTCTAATAGAATAAACAGAATAGATTTTTAGAGCAAACAACTACTTTACTTTTTAGTGACCATCTACTTTAACTAGATATATAGGTAAGGAGCTGGGGCCCAGAGTGGCTGTTATATTAGGAAGGCTGAGGTCAGAGTAGGTATCCAAATAAACATGTCCTCTAGGCATTTAGAAATACAAGACTGGAGTAGTGCTTAAAAAAAAATCATGATCAGAGATGAAGACTTATGATGGTAAAAGTCTTAAACTTTTAAGAAGTTATGAACTTACTAAAAAGAAAAAATATTATTTGTACTATGACAATATACCTAGGACTACAAAGTAGGTACATGATGGACAAAAGTTCACATATTTCATTTCTTTTCTAGACTAAATCCAGCTACTTGCAGAAATATAAAGAAATACAGCACACCTTGGACAGCACCCAGAAATCACCCTTTTGTAATCCAAGGGGATGTTATGGCAAACTCTTCAGAATGGGTCCAGTCTAAGCCCCATGGGTCATTGGAAAGTTTATCACCTCTCAAAGGCCCCAAGAAGAATAAACATTCTCAAATCTGGGCCATAAAGAATGAAGACATAAAACCTCTCAGCAGCAAGTGGGAGACTGCTTCTTCAAACTTTGGAATGGATGCAAATGTTCTAAAATATAAGAGTCTTCAAGCTGAAGAAACTAACCAGCAAAGCTCTAAGCATACAGCCCTCCATCAAACTAAAAATAAGGATGAGCAGGCCAATAAGAATGATGGACAACCCACCTTATATCTGAAGTTCCAAAGGGAGAGTTAATCTAGTTTTACACTGCTCTGAGAACTGTGAATGAAGGATAACATATGGTTATGTGGTAAAAAGAAAAAAAGGAAAGCCCTCCCCTTCCCCTTTCCCTATCTCTCCCCCTACACGTGCATATGCATAAACTACAAATTTTAGATATCCCATTTTCTGTAGTGGGAACATCTTTCAGAGATTTAAAAAGAAATCCAGAGAAAATACGGAAAAATATTAAAGTAGATATTTATATTTAGTTTTTATCAGCATGGAAAAAAATCTCTGAAGTTTTGATTTCTTCCAAAACTACTTATGCATTCGACACCAAAAAACTTAAGAACTCAAGGTAGGAATGACATGTAATATGTCACTGATTTTTAACCTCCCTACTAGACACTTTAATGAATCAGTCAACAAACATCATTTCCTGATTTTCTGTTATATCAAAGGTGTGCTAGGAACCATTTCTCTACTAGGAGATGACCACATACTTGTACGGATAAAACATACCTGAATAAAATGATTACAGAATAAGATAAAGTGTTAAGTTGTGCACTTCCAATGATTAGAAAAAATACTGTATATTAAAAGTTGCCAGTTGCACAAAGCAAAAGTGTGGCACAAAATGGCACTGAAATGCATAGACTATGGTTTAAAATAGTCATTTTATTTCTCAAAATGTAGCAAAGGTGTAAAGATGTACAGTTTCCTTTACAGAAAATTAGTTTACATCTCCAGCCATTTATTCATGTGGACACTGGAATAAGTCCAGCACCTCAGTTTGTCATTCATAAGGCAGTGAGCACTGGCAGGGATTTGTGAAGGACACACAGAGGAGCAGGTATGTCAGGCAAAAGAGTCAAGACGGATGTGGTAAGTAAGAAAACAGAATCAAGCAGCCTTGGGTCATACGTCAACAATGGCCTCCATTAGAGGATGAGGCTAAGCAGAAGGAGGGTCAGGTAGGAGAGGTACATTAAAAATACAGGCCACAGCCTGATTACAGCTGGGTAGAACTATGAAGACCTGGGATTGAGTGATCTACTCTCAATAGTATTTCTAGTAGCTGAAGAGTTTTCAAGGAGAGCCCGCTGCACTGTGAAAAGAGTAACGATTATGTTTTAAAGGGCTGTGACCATAGATTTCCTCAGGAATCTTTAACATCTGGTGGGAAATAGCTACCTTCTAAATACATTAAATGGTGCTTTGGAGGCAAGTATCCTGGTTCTCAGAGAGTACCCCAACTTTTGGTATAAAATTCTCATTCTCAGTGATTATCTTGGGCAAGAGCAGAAGTCTACTGGCTTTTGGGATGCCCTCTGCCAGGTAAGTGATTGGGCTTGGGAGAGCTGGAGGTTAATGTTCTGGATCATAGCATTTATTGTAGCTGACTTTGGGATGGAGTAAGAGTGCTTAAAATTCAGTTGGCGTTACCCACATAGATCAGGACAAAAGCCTAAACTCTGGGAAAATATTTATTTTTAATTCAGTGAAACGTCATTTGAATCTTCAATTGTCTGAGTTTGAGACTGTAAACTCTGGAATTTATTGTCTTTGTGAATGACCAAAAAAGGTAATAAACCAGTTTCCTGGAAGATGTAGGGATGCAGTGATATTACCTAAACAATTTTACCTTGGTCCATAATTGCACTCCTCATATTTGATACAAATATAAGATGTTTTATCGAAAGTAAGAGGATTGGCAGTCCACTTCCTCACTATGCTACAATACTTTGTTTTCTGAACATGTCACTCTCTCATAAAAGCCACTTATTCTCTCGGCCCGGCATCTCCTTCACCTGGCAGCCCCTACTTCTTTAAGATTCAACTCAACTGCTGCCTTCTCTGACAAACCTTCCATATATTTCCATAGAAATTTAAAACAACTATGATTAATATGCTGACAGTTCTAATGGGAAAATTGGACAACGCAAGAACAGATAGATGGGTAATATAAGCAGAGAGATGGGAACTAAGAAACAAACAAACAAAAATGCTAGAAATCAAACACTGTAACAGAATGAATGATGATGGACTACCCAACAGGTGAGACAACTGAGGAAAGAGTCAGTATGCTTGAAACAATGTCAATAGAAACTAGTAAAACTTAAATGCAGAGCAAAAAAGCATGAAAACTCCAAAATATCCAAAAACTGCAGGACAATTTTAAAAGGTATGTAACATGTGTAATGGGAATATCAGAAGTAAAAGAAAAAAAGGAACACAAGAAGTACTGAGGCAATAATGACTGAGAATTTCCCAAAATTAATGACACCAAGCCACAGATCCAGAAAGCTCACAGAATACTGGGAAGGATAAATACCAAAATAATCAAAGACCAAGAAAAAAATCTTGGAAAAAAAAAAAAAAAAAACAGGAAAAAAACACCTTATGTATAGAGAAGCAGGGATAAGAACTACATCAGACATCTCTTCAGAAACTATGCAAGAAAGAGAGTGGAGTGAAATATTTAAAGGGTTTAAAGAACCACTGTCTCAGCTCAGGCTGCTGTAACAAAATACCATAAACTAGACTGCTTAATGAAACAATAGAAATTTATCTCAGTTCTGAGGCTGGCAAGTCCAAGATCAAGATGCCAACAGATCCATTGTCTGGTGAGGACAGTCATCTTGGTTTGCAGGTGGCCCTCTTGTATCCTCTCATGGTAGGGAGAGATCATCTCATGTCTATTATGACCACTAATCTCATTCATGAGGGCTTCACCCTCATGACCTAATTACCACCCAAAGGTTCTGTCTTCTAATACCATCACACTAGAGGTTAGGATTGTAACATATGAAATTTGGGGGATGCAACATCAGACCACAACAACAACTGACTACAGTTCTGTATCCAGTGAAACTGTCCTCCAAAAGTGAAAGAGAAATGGACTTTTTCAGACAAACAAAAATTGTGGGAATTTGTCGCCTCTAGACCTGCTTTTTTTTTTTAATGTTAAAAGAAATTCTTTAGAAAGGATGAAAATTATACAGGTCAGAAATTCTGGCCTATGTAAAGAAAGGAAAAGCAATAGAAAAGGAATAAATAAAGGTAAAATAAAATATTTTATTTTTCTTAATTACCTAACAGATAATAATTTGTTCAAAACAATAACAATGTATTCAGAAATTATAGCCTATTGATAAGTGAAATGAATAGCAGCAATGTTGTAAGGAATATGAGGGAGGAATTGGGAATACCCTGTTATAAAATACCTGTACTACCAAAGAAGTAAGTGGTATAGTGTTATTTGAAAAAGGATTAGATTCATTGTAAATGTATCCTGTAAATTCAAGGGTAAAAAAGAAGTATAATTGATACACTAAAATAGGAAAAAATTAAATCATACAAAATATTCAATTTAAATAGAATGAAGTAGAAAACAAGTGGAAGACAAAATAATAAAAAACAAAGGTAATGAATAGAAAACCAGTAACAAATATGGTAGATATTAATTCAGCTATATCAATAATTACATTACAAGTAAATGGTCTAAATACAGCAGCTATAAGACAGGAGACTTTCAGAATGGATAAAAAGGATCCAATATGACTCATATGTTGTAAAGAGATTTTTATTCAAACTTTCATTTTAGGTTCGGGGGGTACATGTGCAGGTTTGTTACATGGGTAAATTGCACGTTGTGGGCATTTGGTATATCACTCATGTAACAAGCATAATACACAATAGGTAGTTTTTCGATCCTCACCCTCCTCCCACCCTTCACCCTCAAACAGGCCCTAGTGTCTATTGTTCCCTTCATTGTGTCCATGGGTACTCAATGTTTAGCTCCCACTTATAAGTGAGAACATGTGTCATTTGGTTTTCTGTTCCTGCATTAATTTGCTTAGGATAATGGCCTCCAGCTTCACCCATGTTGCTGCAAAGGACACTATTTCTTTTATATGGCTGCATAGTATTCTGTGGTATATATATACCACATTGTCTTTATTCAGTCCACCATTGATGGGCATCTAGGTTAATTCTATGTCTTTGCTACTGTGAATAGTGCTGCAGTGAACATACACATGCATGTGTCTTTATGGTAGAACAATTTATATTCCTTTGGATATATACTGCATAATGGGATTGCTGGGTCAAATGATTGTGTTTTAAGTTCTTTGATAAATCTCCAGTCTGCTTTCCATGGTGACTGAACTAATGTACATTCCCACCAACAGTGTGTAAGCATTCCTTTACCCTGCAACCTCACTAGTTTTTTGTTGTGGCTGTTGTTGTTTGTTTTGTTTGTTTCTTTGTTTTGCTTTAACAATAGCCATTCTGACTGTTGTGGGATGGTATCTCATTGTGATTTTGATTTGCATTTATCTAATCATCAGTGATGTTGAGAATTTTTTCATATGCTTGTTGGCCATGTGTATGTCTTCTCTTGAGAAGTATCTATTCACGTCCTTTGCCCTTTTTTAAAAAAACATGGGGTTGTTTTTTGCTTAAGTTTTTTATAGATTCTCGATATTAGACCTTTCTTAGATGCATAGTTTGCCAATATTTTCTCCCCTTCTATAGGGTGTTTACTGTGCTGAAAGTTTATTTTGCTGTGCAGAAGCTCTTTAATTAGTTCCCACTTGTAATTTTTGTTTTTGCTGCAATTGCTTTTGTAGTCTTCAACATGAAAAATTTGCCAGAGCCTACGTCCAAAATGGTATTTTCCAGGTTTTCTCCTATGGTTTTTACAGCTTTAGGTTTTACATTTAAGTCTTTAATCCATCTTGAGTTGATTTTTGTATATGGTGAAAGGAAGGGGTCCAATTTGAATCTTCTGCATATGATTAGTCAGTTATTCCAGCACCATTTATGGAATAGGGTGCTCTTTCCCCATTGCTTGTTATTGTTGACTTTGTCAAAGATCAGATGGTTGTAGGGTACAACATTATATCTGGGTTTTTAACCTGTTCCATTAGTCTGTCTGTTTTTGTGCCAATACCATGTTGTTTTGGTTACATAGCCTTGTAGTATAGTTTGAAGTCAAGCAGTGTGATGCTTCCAGCTTTGTTCTTTTTGCTTAGGATTGCTTTGGCAATTCAGGCTCTTTTTTGGATCCATATGAATTTTAGAATAGTTTTTGGTTTTCTAATTCTGTAAAAAATATTGTAGTTGGTAAGAATAGCATTGAATCTGTACATTGTTTTGGGCAGTAAGTCCATTTTAACAATATCAATTCTTCCTATCCATGAGCATGGAATATTGTTCCATTTATTTGTGTCATTTCTTATTTCTTTCAGCAGTGTTTTATAATTCTCATTGTAGACATCTTTCACCTCCCTGGTTAGTTGCATTTGTAGGTATTTTAATCTTTTTGTGGTTATTGTGAATGGGATTGCATTCCTGATTTGGTTCTCAGCTTGGGCTTTATTGATGTATAAGAATGCTATTGATTTTTGTACATTGAGTTTTGTATCCTGAAACTTTGCTGAACTTGCTTATCAGATCTAGGAGCCTTTGGGCAGAGACTATGGGGTTTTCTAGGTATAGAGTCATGTGATCTGCAGAGAGATGGTTTGACTTCATCTCTTTTTATTTGGATGCCTTTTATTTCTTTCTCTTGCCTAGTTGCTCTGGCTAGGACTCCCAGTACTATGTTGAGTAGCAGTGGTGCAAGTGAACATCCTTGTTTTGTGCCCATTTTCAAAGGGAATGCTTCCAGCTTTTGCCCATTCAGTATGCTGTTGGTTGTAGGTTTATTATAGGTGGCTCTTATTATTTTGAGGTATGTTGTCTTGATCCCTAGTTTGTTGAGAGTTTTTAACATGAAAGGATGTTGAATTTTATCAAAAGCCTTTTCTGCATCTATTAAGATGATCAATAGATGCAGAAAAGATTGTTTATAGTTCTGTTTATGTGATGAATCACATTTATTGATCTGCATATGTTGAACCAACCTTGCATCCAACTTGATTGTGGTGGATTAGCTTTTTGATGTGCTGCTGGATTTGGTTTGCTAGTAAGTATTTTGTTGAGGATTTTTTCATCTACGTTCATCAAGGATATTGGCCTGAAGTTTTCTTTTTTCATTGTGGCTCTGCCAGGTTTTGGTATCCCGCTGATGCTGACCTTATAGACTGAGTTAGAGAGGAGTCCCCCCTCTTTGATTTTTTGGGATAGTTTCAGTGGGTTTGGTACCACTTTTTCTTTATATGTCTGGTAGAATTCAACCATGAATCTGTATGGTCCAGGGCCTTTTCTGGTTGGTAGGTTTTTATTACTGGTTCAATTTCAGAACTTGTATGTTCAGGATTTCAATTTCTTCCCAGTTCAATCTTGGGAGGTGGTATGTTTCCAGGAATTTATACATTTCTTCTAGGTTTTCTAGTTTGTATGCATACAGGCATTCAGAATTGTCTCTGAGGATTTCTTATACTTTTGTGGGGTCAGTGGTAATGTCCCCTTTGTTATTTCTGATTGTGTTTATTTGGATATTCTCTGTTTCTTCATTAGTCTAGCTAGTGGTCTATCAATTCTACTTATTCTTTCAAAAAACCAAATTTTGGTTTTGTTGATCTTTTGTATGGTTCTTTGTGTCTCAGTTTCATTCAGTTCGGCTCTGATTGTGCTTATTTCTTTTCTTCTTCTAGCTTTGGGGTTGGTTTGCTCCTGTTTTTCTAGTTCCTCTAGGTGTACTGTTAGATTGTAAATTTGAGATCTTTCTTTTGGATGTTAGCATTCAGTGTTATAAACTTTATCCTCAATCGTGCTTTAGCTGTGGCCCAGACACTCTCATATGTTGTATATTTGTTTTCATTAGTTTCAAAGAATTTCTTGATTTCTGCCTTAATTTCATTGTTTACCCATAAGTAATTCTGGAGCAAATTGTTTAATTTCCATGTAACTGTATGGTTTAGAGAAATCTTGGTGTTGATTTCTATTTTTATTGTGCTTTAGTCTGAAAGAGTGGTCAGTATGATTTCATTTTTTCTTTAATTTCTGAGAATTGCTTTATGGCCAAGCATGCGGTTGATCTTAGAGTATGTGCCATGTAAAAATGAGAAGAATGTATATTCTGTTGTTGCTGGGTGGAGTGTTCTGTAGATGTCTGTTAGTTCCATTTGGTCAAGTGTCAAGTTTAGTTCCAGAATAACTTTGTTAGTTTTCTGCCTCAGTGATATGTCTAATACTGTAATGTGTCATTAATAAGAAGTGGAATTAATAAGAAGTGGAATTGCTTGATACACACCATAGATTGAGATCTGCAGCTGCATTTGCCCACTATTTCAGACAGACAATTTATTTCATAAACAGATAATGTAAACTTAATGGTATCAATAAATACATCAAGTACATGGAAAGTATAGTTCTTTCCATGTATTTGCCCTTCCTTATGATTTTCTTAATAGTTTCTTTAGTTACTTTATTGTAATATGGTATGTAATACATATACAAAATATGTGTTATCAGCTGTTTGTTATCAGTAAGGCTTCTGATCAACAATAGGCTATTAAGTTTTGGGGTTTCAAAAATTATACATCAATTTTCTTCTGTATGAGAGGGTTGGTGCCTCTAATTCCTGGATAGCTCAAGGGTCAACTGTATTTGTTCACAGATACCATGACTGTCTTTGTAGAAAACGCAAGGAAATCAACAACAACAACAAAAACTGGGAGTAATAAGTGATAATAGCAAGATTGCAAGACACTAGGTTGATATACAAAAGTCAATTGCACCGGGCGCGGTGGCTCAAATCTGTAATCCCAGCACTTTGGGAGGCCAAGACGGGCAGATCACGAGGTCAGGAGATCGAGACCATCCTGGCTAACACGGTGAAACCCCGTCTCTACTAAAAGATATAAAAAATTAGCTGGGCGAGGTGGCGGGTGCCTATAGTCCCAGCTACTCAGGAGGCTGAGGCAGGAGAATGGCATAAACCCGGGAGGCGGAGCTTGCAGTGAGCTGAGATCGCGCCACTGCACTCCAGCCCGGGCGACAGAGTGAGACTCCGTCTCAAAAAAAAAAAAAAAAAAAGTCAATTGCTTCTTATATGCCGGCAATGAACAATTGGAGTTTGAAATTAAAAACACATTGCCATTGACATTAGCATCAAAAAATAAAAAGGAAATACTTAAGTATATGTCAAGATCTATTTGAGGAAAACTATAAAACTCTGATAAAAAAAACTACTAAAGAATAACTAAATAAATGGAAAGATAGTCCATGTTCATAGATAGGAAGACTCAATATTGTCAAGATGTCACTTCTTTCCAACTTGATCTATAGATCCCAATTAAAATCTCAGCCAGTTATTTTGTAGATATCAACAAACTGTTTCTAAAGTTCATATGGAGGGGCAAAAGACCCAGAATAGCCAACACAGTATTGAAGAAGAACAAAGTCAGAAGACGGACACTACATGTCTTTAAGACTTACTATAAACTGGGTGTGGTGGCTCATTGCTGTAATCCCAGGACTTTGGGAGGCCAAGGCGTTTAAAACCAGCCTGAGCAACATAGCAAGACCCTGTTTCGGCCAGGTGTGGTGGCTCACGCCTGTAATCCCAACACTTTGGGAGGCCAAGGCGGGCGGATCATGAGGTCAGGAAATCGAGACCATCCTGGCTAACACGGTGAAATCCTATCTCTACTAAAAATACAAAAAATTAGCCAGACATGGTGGCAGTCTTCTGTGTCCCAGCTACTCAGGAGGCTGAGGCAGGAGAATGGCGTGAACCTGGGAGGCAGAGCTTGCAGTGAGCCGAGATCATGCCACTGCACTCCAGCCTGGGTGACAGAGCAAGAGTCCATCTCTAAAAAAAAAAAAACCCTGTTTCTACAAAAATAAATAAAAAGAAAATTCTAAAAACGGACTTACTATGGAGGTACAATAAGCAATACAGTATGTTATTGGCAAAATAACAGATCAGTGAACAGAATAGACAAGAAAAAGATCCACATAAATATAGTCAACTCATCTTTAACAAAGGAGCAAAGGTAATACAATGAAACAAAGATAGTCCTTTCAACAAATGGTGCTGGAACAACTGAATATCCACATACTGCAAAAACAAACAGACAAACAAACAAATCCAGACAGAGACCTTAATGCCTTCACAAAAATTAACTCAAAATGGATCACAGACCTAAATGTAAAATGCAATACTATAAATCTAGAAGATAACATAGGAAAAAAACTAGACTGCTGTGGATATGTGTAGGAATTACATAAGATATCTCTGTACCTTCCTCTCAATTTTCCTGTGAATCTAAAACTACTCTAAGAAATGAAGTGTTTAATATAGAATTTTTTTAAAAAAATGGGCAGAGATCCAGCTCTAAAACAGCACCCTGAGGAGCTTCTCACCCACTCCCCAGCGAGGGGCAGGGAGGGGAACCTGGTAGAAATATTTTTTAGAAAAACCCATTTAAAGTTTCTAAAAATTGTCCTAAGGGCATACATCAAATACATACATATTTATTCAGAAAATTTACTAAATTCCTGTAAGAAAAGTGAGGGTCTGTGGTACTTAGCCGTGACCCACTCCTTCCCTTCCCCCATGTTCAGCAGAAGGGAAACTCCACTGTGGGAGGATATGGCCAAGAACACTGGGATCACAGTCCCTCCAGCTCCCAGTCAAGGGCTATGGTATCTCCTCTAGGAGGAGAAGGCTGCCAGCGTTTCTCATCTCCCTACCTCTGTGCAGCAGAGACAACATTTAAGGCTAATGAGGCCAAGAGGTCAGGGACTCCCTTCCTCCACTCAACCATAAGGCAAAGGTGCAGTGGGCTGGGAATACTGGATTCCTGGTCACCTTTCCTCCAGCTACTTCATAGGGTGGACGTTCCATGCCAGGAGAGTCAAGCTGAAGTTGAAAAGACCAGAGGCTACTACCCCACTCAGCACGATGCTCAAAAAGTAGATGGGTCACTCTAGAAGAAGCAAGCCACTGTCACCAACCCCGGGTCCAGAGCAGTGGCTCAAATATGTTGCCCAGGGGAGAGGCATGCCTTAAGAACAGAGAACTCTGAAGCTGTCCTCAAGTAAACTGACTTGTTTGGAACAGAGTGTAGGGAAGTTCAAGGTTAAGAGTGCTGCCAAAAACAATGGAGATTTTGATGGTAAGCAATTAACAGGAAATGAGTAGCTTGATAAAAGCATCAAGCTCAACCATAGGCCAGCTATGTTGCCTGAGAACCACTGAAAGATACAGTAAGAAATAACCCTCTTGGAGTAAAAACAAAGAAAAGGAAAAGGGAAGATAAACAATAAGAAAGAGGCCAGACGCAGTGGCTCACGCCTGTAATCCCAGCACTCTGGGAGGCCGAGGCAGGTGAATCCCTTGAGCCCAGGAGTGTTAGACCAACTTGGGCAACATGGCAAAACCCCATCTCTACAAAAAAATTAATAATGATAATACAAAAATTAGCCAGGCATAGTGGCACGTACCTGTAGTCCCAGCTACTCAGGAGGCTGAGGTGGGAAGATCACCTGAGCACAAGAGGTCAAGGTTTCAGTGAGCTGTGATCATACCACTGCACTCCAGCCTAGGTGACAGAGAGACCGTCTCAAAAAAGTAAAAAAAAAAGAAGAAGAAGAAGAAGAACAGAGAAATATTTTAGATCTCCAGTTAAAAATGGCAAACTGGATACACATTCAATTCTGCTCCATCCTAAAACCACCAAAATAATCTATAATCTATTTTTTAAGGCATAAAGCTGAAAGGATGACAAGAGAGGAGACCATTTTGGAAGCTAGGAAGCAGAACAAATTTAGACTTCTCAACAAAACAAGAAAGCTAGACATAATGGGACGAAACCTCCAAAATTATAAAGGAAAATTATTTTTAACCTAAAATTTTATTTTCAGTCTAAATTTGATCACATTTGAATACATCAAGTTAGAATGAAGAAGGTATTTTCAGTTTTGTAAGTTCTCAAAAAATTCTTTTCAGTGTACCCATTTCTCAGGAAGTTACTGGAGATTTACTCTCCCAGAACTGAATAAATGGAGAAAGAGAAAAGTCTTTGATGCAGAAAGCAAGAGATTCAACCTAGGACAGAAGTAAAGGGAATCCCCAGCATGGTGTTGATGTGAGAATCCAGGACAACAGGTGTGTGTGGTGTCAAGCCCCAGACTGGGGCAGGTTGGAAGGGCCTGAAAAGCCTTTCTCAGGAAGATATAGAATACTTGATGCATAGACATTTATTCATAGAAGATATGATAAACATTTGAGGGTTGGATTAGTGTTAAGTAATAGAAAACCAAGCAAACAAACAAACTTTTTTAAAAAGGCAATTATCTTCAGAGAAGATCAAAAGTTATGCAGGATAGGAAAAGTAATCTTAATTTTTCTACATGGCTCAGCTGCTGTAAATGGTATTTACAGGCACACCTCGGAGATATATTGCAGGTTTCGTTCCAGACCACTGCAATAAAGCAAGTATTACAGTAAAGCAAATCACACGAATTTTTGGTTTCCCAGTGCATATAAAAGTCATGTTTATACTGTAAAGTAGCCTATTTAGTGTGTGATACTGTTATGTCTAAAAAAACCTAATGGGCATACCTTAATTTAGAAATACTTTGTTGCTGAATAATGCTAACGATCATCTGAGCCTTTGCCTTCACAACGTAAGACCTAACATTCGGCGTATCTTTGCTCTCACAAGGCCTTCCTCACTGAGCTTAATCATTTCTAGCTTTCAATTTTAAATGAAAGACATGTGACGCTTCCTTTCACTTAAACACTTACAGGCCATTGTAAGGACATTAAGTGGCCTAATTTCAGTATTTTTGTGTCTCGGGAATAGGGGGACCTAACGTGAGAGGGACATGGAGGAATGTCTGGTTGCTGGAGCAGTCAGAATACACAAACAATTATCAATTAAGTTCACCGTCATATGGGTGCGGTTCGTGGCACCCCAAAACAATCACAATAGTAACATCAAAGATCACCATAACCAATATAATAATAATGAAAAAGTTTGAAATGTTGTAAAAGTTACCAAAATGTGACACAGGGACATGAAGTGAGCAAAGGCTATTGAAAAAATGGTGCCAATAGTCTTGCTTGATGCAGGGACGCAACAAATCCTCAATTTGTAAAAGATGCAGGATCCACAAAGAGATGCACAATAAAATAAAGTATACCTATGCATATTGCAATATTGTAAACACTGAATATTGATTTAAACAAAACTATAACCAATTTGGATAGAGGAGGAAGAGAGGAAGCATATTTCTGGAACACGTAGTTGGGAAGAAGAAAGCTAAATCTTCACCTTCTATGGTTGGGAGTCAGTAGATTATGCCTGAAACTGAAAAATCAAGAAGTATCAATCCAAGCATGTTATTTAGATAACTAAGGTAAATGCCTAAAGAATGAGCACAAGTGAAAGTGCTTGCCTCTGAAGAAGAAGAAAGGGAGAGTGTGGGACTGCCAATTTTCATACAAGTTTTGAAAAACTATTTGACTCTTTGAAAACTAGGTACATGGTAACCTTAAATAAATTTCATAAATATAAATATGTTTCTATCTCTTCTATATTACTTCACTCATCAGTACTGAGTTTTCAGAGTAACTACTTTATATTAGTATCTAAAAGTTAATTTTCTCTGTCTTAAAGGCTAGACTAAATATACAGAAATTCCATTTTTCATAATAATAGCTACCACTACTATGTTCCCAGTATTGTACTAGGCACTTATATTATTTCCAGTCCCCAGAGCAACCATGCAAAGTAGGTAATGTTTCCATTTTACAGATAAGAAGTTGATGCTCAAAGAGATTAAATAATTTGCTAGTATGTAGCAGAACTCTCTAATCTCAAAGCCTCTGTTCTTCTTTCCACCTGGATCCCATCACCTCTTTCTAGAGTTTGAGTTTAAAAGAACTAGGGGCAGGGGGAGGGCAATGTAGCAGTTCAAAGAACTCCTCCTCTGGAGGAAGGGCAGGGAAGCAGAAGAGAAACGCTGAAGGATTCAGCAATAGCACTAGGTAGCGGACTCATGTAACCAAGTTTAACCCACAGTTGAAATTTCCAGTTGGTCACGTGAGCAACGGAAGCAATTTTTAAACTCTGGCCAGGAGCCCCAATGCTTACAAAAATAAAAGCTTTGTTCTGCTCCTATTTTGAAATAAAATAGATGTTCTAGCTGCTCCAACATGGGCCTAAATACCCTAGTGAGAATGCTCAGGACACAAAATTTTGTGTCCAGAGAAGCCCAGTCATCATTACAAAACTGATCTCTGAAAGGGTATGGGGGGACAGATGGCATAGCTGCTTCCCAAGAGAATAAGTAGGAGGTGACTTGGGTCCTGACTGCCACACTGGCTGAGAGCTTGGACCAGATGATCCTGAGGGGTTTCTTCTGAATAAAATTCATGGCTGTGTTTATCTTGCAGTTTAAATCACTGGGAGCTTCGAGAGTTCTTCAGCTACTTCCCTTTCTGGAATTATTGTGTGATATAATCAAGACATTTCCTGGCTCTTTAAATCAGTTGGTTTGCCAGCTACAGTGTGAGTAAAGAGTATGTCATGATGCACAGTAAAAAGTTGTTTACATACCTCATTTCTGAAAAGTCATGGGTCACTGGCACGTTAGGAAACGAAAGTGAAATCAGCTGATAGTGACATCAGTCAGAACAAATGTACCAAAGTTCAGAGAGCTGTTTACTAGGCACAACTGTGAATGCGAGAGGGCACCAGCTCAAGGCTGCATCCTCCTGCCATTTCCCTTCCACTCCTCCTTTCTGGAGTCTGACATTAGAAAGCCAGCGAGAAGGAAGATTCAAATAACCAACCCTAATTTCCTGCTTCTCCTTTTCATTGTTCCTGTCGGCTCTTCACCTGCTTTCTGTAAGTACTGATCCAGCAAGCATCACAGCTTACCCAGACGTCCACTACCTTGTAAGACAATTTTGTTTTCTTCTCAGATATTTCACGTTCTGGCAATCCGCATAGGGGAACTCACTGGTTGTTCAGTATCTCTGACCTTCCCTCCCTCACGTCTGTATAATCTACATAATCTAACCCCTTTACTCTCTGCTCTCCTTCCTTCCACTCTGCAGCATCAACATGTGTAGCTCTGGCCTCAAAGATGATGAAAGTAAGGCCAGTGTAACTGGTTAGAAATGATGCAGGGCTGACTACGCACAGCAGAGTCTTGCACACAGTGTGTACAAGGACATGGCTGTGGCTGGTGCGACACACTGTTCATCAGAAACAGGCAAACAAAAGCAGATCACCGACCACCACTAACTAAACCACTATTCAAAGGTAGTTATGAACACATCATAAAACTTTAAAATACACACCGAAAATTAATATCAACAGAAAAACTTGTGTTCTTGCCTCAAAGAATAGGACCTAAGAGATGTTTAGATCTTATATT
The DNA here is from genome assembly GCF_007565055.1 of Rhinopithecus roxellana. Taxonomy (NCBI): domain Eukaryota; kingdom Metazoa; phylum Chordata; class Mammalia; order Primates; family Cercopithecidae; genus Rhinopithecus; species Rhinopithecus roxellana. The sequence continues at coordinate 58,053,146 of NC_044554.1, read as the reverse complement.
AGTTATTAGACCAGATTGCTTCTCATGCCCCAATGGAAATCCATGGTGGTATTTTAGTTCTCTTGGTGCATATTTTAAGAGATTTTTTTAATGTGGGCTTAGTTTCCCTAATAACTTCCACTATGCTTCTTTGCCTATAAAATCAAAGGCTCCTTTGAAAGAGGGAAAAGACACATATTTCCTTCTTTTCTTCCCTCATGATAACTGAAGAGCATTTTTCAATATCAACTTCCCATACCCCCTTCCCCAAAATCTCAGGTCTGAGACTCGGACCATGAGATATTTTTTCAATCTTGCACATATTCCCCTTTCTCAACTTTCTTTCCAGCTTAGTCCCTGCTTTATCTAATTACTAAGGTTCTTTTGATTGTCTGTTTTATAAATTTTTTTTTTATAAATGTAGCCCATAATTCTAAAAATATTTTAATGCAAATAGAGAACAATTGCCTGTAATGTCACTACCCAGAGCTACCACAGCTAACATTAACATTTTCAAATACTTCTTTAGTCTCTTTCTCTTATGCCTCTTTATATGAATGTAGGCACACTAGGTAGAGTGATTTTATACCTGCTTTTTCTTTTTTTTTTTTTTTTTTTTTTTTGAGACGGAGTCTCGCCCTGTCACCCAGGCTGGAGTGCAGTGGCCGGATCTCAGCTCACTGCAAGCTCCGCCTCCCGGGTTCACGCCATTCTCCTGCCTCAGCCTCCCGGGTAGCTGGGACTACAGGCGCCGCCACCTCGCCCGGCTAGTTTTTTGTAGTTTTTAGTAGAGACGGGGTTTCACCGTGTTAGCCAGGATGGTCTCGATCTCCTGTCCTTGTGATCCGCCCGTCTCGGCCTCCCAAAGTGCTGGGATTACAGGCTTGAGCCACCGCGTCCGGCCTATACCTGCTTTTTCTAAAAGATGCATAGTATTTTATCCTTGATACGTCATAGCTGACTTCTAATATTGGACTTTCAAGCCGCTTCCCATTTTGTGCCAAAAGTAATGCTGTGCTGAACATTCCTATGTATAAATTATTGACTGGATTTCTGACTGCTATCTTAGGATAGATTTATAAAAGTGGGCCAAAGAGATATGACTGTTTTTAGGGTTTTTAATGTGTATTGCCAATCTGCCTCCCTGAAAGTGTGTACAGATAGATGTTCACATCCACCATCACTGTGTGAGAATGCCAGTTTTACCATAGACTTTTGGTATCATCAAGTATTTTTACCTGCAGTGTTGACAGGGAAACTCAGGTTACTTTATTTGGCGTATCTTTAAAAAAGTTACAGAATTTTTTTTCATGTTAGTTAACTACTTTGCATTATTTGTGAATTATCTCTTCATATTTGTCCATTTTTAATGAGGTTTAATCTTTTTTCACAGTTTGCATAAACATTTTAAACATTAAGTACATTAGTCATTTCATAGTTGTGATAGGTATTTTCCATATGCTCACTGACTTTTAATTATATTTATGTTGTTTTTGGTGAATAGAAATCTAGATTTTAGAATAGTTAAGCCTGTGCAATTCTTTCTTTGTAGTTTCCATTTGCTCTTAAGTTCCAAATTTTATTTTTCACTCATAAATCAAATATATCCTTTTTTCCAGATCTTTGATTCTTTTTATGGTTTTACCTTTCACTCTTGGATCCATGTGAAATTTATTTGGGTATGTGGAGTGAGATGAGGACCTAAAATAGTTTTATTTCTCTTTTCTAGTTAGCTAATCAATTGCTTCAACATTAGTTAATGAAGAACACTTTCAGGACGCAAAACAAATGTCTGTTCTAAAGACAGGCTTTCCCCGACCTTATAATCTAGTCATCACTTCCTCCTGCCAGTTTCTCTCCCTCACTCACCCTGTTTATTTCCTTCCCAAAGCTTTTCAAAAATTATAATTATCTTTTAAAAAATATGTTTGGTGTTTGCCTTCCGAACTAGAGTACAAGCTCAATGAGAGCAGGCACCTGGTTTGTCCTGGCACTGATTCCCCAGGGCCTCTGATTCAGGCAGTCATCCAAAATGTTTCACTAATAGAGTTACAAGATGAAATGCTGACCCCATCAGTCGAAGTCTTGGGTGGCAGATTGCCTTTGTAATTGCAGAAGAGAGGGCTGGAGCAGGAAAACTAACCATTGACAGCCAAAGGCAAGGCAATCACTAGTTTCTGGTACTACTGATTCTCAAACACTGAATCTTGTGAATCTTAGCTGCCCATAAACTGGACCATGGAGTCCTGCCAACAGAAACCAAATGAGATTAGCTGGGCGTGGTGGCGGGAGGCTGAGGCAGGTGAATTGCTTGAACCCGGAAGGCAGAGATTGCAGTGAACCAAGATGCTGCCACTGCACTCTACCCTGGGCGACAGAGCGAGACTCTGTCTCAAGCAAACAAACAAATTAGAATGGGCCATTTGTAGACATTTTCTCATTTTTAAGGATCTTCTTCTCCCTCTAAACTTTTTGTAACTTTTGTTCCCACTTGGATTATCTGCTAGTGAGAGCTAATAATCAACAAAACAATTGCACAAATAGGAAGTTAACTAATATTAATGGAATCATTTAAACAGCTATCTCAGTGGCTTGTTAACTGGGTGCCTGGACTCATGCTTCTGACTTTATGTTACAGTCTCATGGTATAGTCCTATTTCGTCTGATAAAGCTGTTTTATTTACATAGAATAATTAAGAAAATCAAAACATCACAGCATTCATAAAAAACTTGGTGGTTGGGATGGCTGTCCACAGAAAATACTGTGAAATCCAGGAGCTGCCACCACCTATATACACTGTTGAAAAACACTGCAGTAGCCCTGTTTTGAAAAAAATTAGAACCTGGACTTCATGTTTCTGTCAAAGGAAAAATGACGCATTTCTCTTTCTTCTTCCCTTTTTATTTTTGTGACAGCTACACCCAAACCATGAACACAATGATCGTCAATGTGTTCCACCAGAAATATTTTAGCCAGGACTGGTGGCCTCCGACAAGTAAACCTGCACCCTTGTTCTATGCCCTGGCAAGTTCTGTTGCCCCGGCTTTATTCTGCTAACATTTCCTTCCCAGTTCTCTCTCCGTTCAGGCGACACACCCAACCATCTCTACCTGACTCTCCATCAATTCCCGTTTATCCCCCTGAGCTATTGCTTCAGCATCATGACCAGACCAGACACATCGACCCAGTTTGTGTCAGGCCCCAAGCCCTCTGTATGTGAGTGAACTTCCTTCAGTCTCACAACAGCCCATGAGGAACGTGACAACTGACGCATCACAGATGAGGATGTGAGGCTCAGGCTGGCTACGTAACTTGCCAGGGTCACATGACTTGTGAGTGGCAGAACAGCAACATGCTCCCAGGTCATCTGGCTCTAAAACCCATGCTCCTTACCACCACACTGTGCTACCTCTCAACAGGGCAGCTGCATGCTGGAGTCATCACAACCAAACATAAATGAGGCCAGCTTCCTAGAGTTCATCTCTGGGAATGAACCCTGGCACTATTTGTCTTCCTAGAATTTCACCACTGTCAAGCTGGTAGCCTGGGCTTAACTTGTCTGAGCCTCAGTTTTCTCTCTATAGTAGTAATAATTTAAATAATACTTACCAGGTCATGTTCTAAGTGCCATGCACAAATTACTTCATTTAATTTCCATAACATCTACAAAATAAGTTATATAATTAGAGCCATTTTACAGATGAGACATCTAGGCAGAAGGATGTTAAGTAACTAAAGTCACACAGCTGGTAAATGGAAGAGCAGGGTCTTGAACCCAGAAGCCATAGCTTCAAGGTCCATGCTCAGAACCAGTATTCCACACTATCTTCACTACATCAAATGTGGACAGTGACAATAATGTCCACACAAGGGTGTTGTGAAGATTAAATGAGTAAATGAATGTAAAGGGCCAGACCCCCAGTTAGAGGTAGATCCTCATGGTGATTAACAATGCAGCCTGACAGGCTCCACCATTCACTGGCTGTGCAAATTTGGACAAGTTATTGACCCTCACTAGGCCTGTTTTCTTCTCTGGAAAATGAAGATGAAAACAGTAACTCCACCCCACATGGTTATAAGAAATTAATAAGATAATACCTGTTAAGTGCTTAGCACAAAGCCTGGCATATAGTAAATTCTCAAGAGATTTTGAGGTCTGTTTTTAATTATTAATAAGTTCTCACTAAAATTAGATTCCTTCTCAGACACCTTCCACTGATCAAAGAGGCTTATCAAAGCAAGTTCTTCCCTCCCTGGTCCCCTTTCGCTTTCTGAAATCATTATGAAAAGAAAGGCCCTAGGAACCCAATGGCTTACCTGTTTATTTCTTTTAATATTCTACTCTGCAAAATCTGCAAAGTGTGTAATGTTTAACAGCAGCAAAATTAAAACATGTAAGTTCCATGAGGCAGTCCTCAGGGCCATGATAGCAACTGCTGCTGGTGGTGCCCGGTGGGGAAGGGGCTGCCAAACTATGCATCTGACCAAGGACTAATATCTAGAATCTACAAGGAACACAAACAACTCAACAAGAAAAAAACACCCCATTAAAAAGTGGGCAAAGGACATAAACAGACATTTTCCAAAGGAAGACATACAAGTGGCCAAGAAACATATGAAAAAATGCTCAACATCACTAATCACCAGAGAAATGCAAATTAAAACCACAATGAGATGCCACCTTACACCAGTCATAATGACCATTATTAAAAAGTCTAGGCCAGCGTGGTGGCTCATGCCTGTAATCTTAGCACTTTGGGAAGCCAAGGTGGGCAGATCATGAGATCAGGAGATTGAGACCATCCTGGCCAACATGGTGAAACCCCATCTCTACTAAAAATACAAAAATTAGTTGGGCATGGTAGCGCGTGCCTATAGTCCCAGTTACTCAGGAGACTGAGGCAGGAGAATCGCTTGAACCTGGGAGGCGGAGGTTGCAGTGAACTGAGATCACGCCACTGCACTCCAGCCTAGGCGACAGAGCAAGACTCCATCTCCAAAAAAAAAAAAAAAGTCTAAAAACAACAGATACTGTCAAGGATGTGGAGAAAAGGGAATGCTTATACATTGTTGGTGGGAATGCAAATTAGTACAACTTTTAGGGAAAATAGTATGGAGATTTCTCAAAGAACTGAAAATAGGACTACCATGCAATCCAGCAACCCAGGGTATCATATTTATTGATTTGCATATGTTGAACCATCCTTGCATCCCTGCAATAAATCCCATCTGATCATAGTGTATTACCTTTTTGATGTTCTGTTGAATTGGATTTACCAGTATTTTGTTGAGGATTTTTGCATCTACATTCATCAGGGATATTGGGCTGTGTTTTCGTTTTCTGTTGTGTCCTTGTCTGGTTTTTGGTATCAGGGTGACCCCGACCTCAGAGAATGAGTTAGGGAGAATTCCTTCCTCCTTGATTTTTGTAATAGTTTCGGGATTATTCATATTAGTTTTTCTTTGTATGTTTGGTAGAATCTGGCTGTGAATACATCTAGTCTTAAACTTTCTTGGGAGTTTTTTTATTATTGAGTCAATCCCACTACTCATTATTGGTCTGTTTATAAGTTCTGTTTCTTCCTGGTTCAATCTTGGGGGTTTTTGTGTTTCCAGGGATGTATCCATTTCCTCTAGTTTTTCTAGTTTGTGAGCATGTTGTTGTTCATAATAGTTCTTGATGATCTTTTGTATTTCTATGATATCAGTTGTAATGTCTTTTTCACTTCTGATTGTGTTTATTTGGATCTTCTCTCTTCTTGGTTAGTCTAGCTAGTGGTTTATCAATTTTGTTTATCTTTTCAAATAATCAGCTTTTAGTTTCATTGATCCAAAGAACTAATAAATGAACTTTTAGTTTCATCGATCCTTTGTAAATTTCTTTTCTCTATTTCATTTACTTCTGCTCTGATCTTTGCTATTTCTTTTCTGCTAACTTTGGATTTGGTTTGTTCCTTTTCTAATTCCTTGAGGTGCAATGTTAGGTTGTTAACTCATGATCTTTCTAATTTTTTGATTTAGGCATTTAATGCTATAAACTTCCCACTAAGCACTTCTTTTGCTGTAACCTGCAGGATTTAGTACTATGTGGTTTTGCATTCATTTCAAAGATGTTTTTGTCTTAATTTCTTCATTGACCCAGTAATTGTTCAGGAGTATGCTATTTAATTTCCATGTATCTATATAGTTTCCAAAGTTCCTCTTGGTATTAATTTCTAGTTTTATCCCACTGTGGTCTGAGAAGATACTTGATATAATTTCAATTTTTAAAAAGTTTGTTAAAACTTCTTTTGTGGCCTTACATGTGATCTATCTTGGAGAATGTTGCATGTGCTGACAAAAATAATGTATATTCTGTAGTTGTTGGGTAGAATGTTTTATAAGTCCATTTGGTCTAAAGTTCAATTTAAGTTCAATGTTTCTTTGTTAATTTTCTGTCCCAATGATCTGTCAAGTGTTGTGAGTGGAGTGTTAAAGTCCCCTACAATTATCGTATTGCTGTCTACCTCTTTCTTTAGTGATACTTGTTTTGTGAATCTCAGTGCTTAAATGTTGGGTACATATATATTTAGGACTGTTATATCCTCTTGATGAATTTATCCCTACATCGTTACACAATGACCTTCTTTATCTTTTTTTTCTTACTACTTTTAATTTAAAGTCATCTGTTTTATCAGACATAAGTATATCTATGCCTGCTTGCTTTTGGTTTCTAATTACATGGAATATCTTTCTGCACCCCTTTGTTTTCAGTCTACATGTCTTTATGGGTAAGGTTAGTTTCTTGTAAGCAACATGTAATTGGATCATGTTTTTTAATCCATTCTGCCAATCTGTATCTTTTAAGTGGAGCATTTAATCCATTTACATTCAAGGTTAATATGGATCTGTGAGACTTTGTTTCTGTTACATTATTGTTTTCAAGTTGTTTTATAAATTATTTGTCTTTGCCTTTTTGACTTTGTGTTTTGATGAAATTCTGTCATGTTGCCATTTGATTCCTTTCTCTTCCTTTGTATGATTGTTTTATACAAACTATGAGTTTTATATTTCTGTATGTTTTTGTGATGGTGAATATCAACCTTTTGGCTGGGCATGGTGGTTCATGCCTTTAATCCCAGTGCTTTGGGATGCTAGGCGGGGGATTAATTGATGCCAGGCAGGGGGATTAATTGATGCCAGGAGGTCAAGAACAACCTGTGCAAAATAGCAAGATCCTGTCTCTACAAAAAAATTAAAAATTAACTGGGCATGGTGACATGTGTCTGTAGTTCTAGCTACTCAAAAGGCTGAGGCAGGAAGACTGCTTGAGCCCAGGAGGTCAAGGCTGCAGTGAACTATGATTGCACTACTGCATTCCACGTTGAGTGACAAAACAAGACCCTGCATCAAAAATAATTAAAAACACCATTCATTTCAATGTTTAGGATCCTTTTGAGCATTTCCTGTAGTACCAGTCTAGTGGTGACAAATTCCCTCAGCATTTGCTTGTATGAGAAGGACTTTATTTCTCCTTTCATAAAGCTTATTCTGGCAGGATACAAAATTCTTGGTTGACAGACACTTTGTTTTTTTGTTTTTTTTCTTTAGCACTTTGAAAATGCCATCCCCTTGTCTTCTGGCATGTAAGGATTCTGCTGAAAAGTCCTCAATTAGTCTGATGGGATTTGGGATTTCCTTTATAAGTGACTAGTCACTTTTGCTGATTTTAAAATTCTTTCTTTCACTTGACTTCAGACATTTTGAATATGCCATGGTGAGGTCCTTTTGCAGTATATCTTCCTGGGGATCACTGGGCCTCCTGTAACTGGATGTCTATTTCTTTACATATATTTTCCAAACTTTCTAATATCTCTTCCCCTTCGGAAATACCAATAATTCATAAGTTCAGTTACTTCTTGTAGTCCCAGAAATCTCAAAGGCTTTATTCATTCTTTTTTTATCCTTTTTTCCTCATTTTTGTCTGACTGGATTATTTCAAAAGTCCTGTCTTCGAGTTCTGAGATTCTTTCTTCTGCTTGGTGTAGTCTACTATTAAAGTTTTTGAGTATATGGTGTATTTCCTTTAATGAATTTTTTAGTTCCAGAATTTCTGCTTGTTTTTATTTAAGATGTCTATCTCCTTGATAAATTTCTCATTTATATCCTGGATTAATTTTCCGATTTCTTTGTATTAGTTTTCAGATTTCTCTTGTACCTCATTGAGCTTCTTTAAAATCAATATTTTGAATTCTTTATGGGCATTTTGAAGAATTCTCTTTGACTGGGATCTGCTGCTGCTGGACAGTTGTTGTGGTCCTTTGATGATTGTTATGGTTTGACTGTGTCCCCACCCAAATCTCAACTTGAATTGTAGCTCCCATAATTCCCACATGTTGTGAAAAGGGACCCAGGTAATTGAATCATGGGGGCTGGTCTTTCCCATGCTATTCTCATGATAATGAATAAGTCTCATGAGATCTTATGGGTTCATCAGGGTTTCCGCTTTTGCTTCCTCCTCATTTTCTCTTGCTGCCACCATGTAAGAAGTGTGTTTCACCTCCTGCCAGGATTCTGAGGCCTCCCTTGCCATGTGAAACTGTAAGTCCAATTAAACCTCTTTTTCTTCCCAGTCTCAAGTATGTCTTTATCAGCAGTGTGAAAATAGACTAATACAATGGTGCCATATTTCTCTTTTACATGTTTCCTGTATCCTTTCATTGATTTCTTTGCATCTGATGTAGCAGTTGCTTGTTCCAATTTTTTGAAATTGCTTTCACAAGGGGGAACTTTTTCCGGAGGATGTATGTATGTTGTTGATTAAGATACTTTGACTTTGATTTTGGATGCCTGCAGCAGTGTGATCTTTCTGACTTCTTCGGCAGTACCTAGGGTCAGTGGTCTCTGTGATCTCCTCAGTGGGATAGAGTACAGTAATTAGCTGAGACTAAGTCCCCAGAAGTTTAGCTGGGGACTTGGATGCCAACTTGGATGCCTTTGGGCCCCAGTGGTGGCAACAGTGGGGTGAGGGTGCCATTTTTAGTCCCCACAGCAGCTTATGCTGGCTCTGGTGGTTAGTGGGTCCTGGAGGTCTGATTCTTGGGCCTCCACATGGCTTGCTTAGAAGCTAGTAGTGGGAGTGGTGAGCCTAGTGTGTGGGCATGAACTCTAGCCCCTGAGCAGGTGGTGTCATGTGAGTGATGGCAGTAGCAGTGTTGAAGCAGCCAACTGGGATCCAAGCAGTCCATGTTGGTGTTGCTGGAAGCTGTGATGGGTTGGGTGAGTTACTCCCCAGTCTCACAGCCACCTGTAGCAGGGTGGTGGTGGGCATTGTTCTAAGTGTGCTTAGGAGAGCTTGGTCTTCCCTGTCCCTTTCCTACCTGGGTGGCAGCTGCAGCCACATTGCCTCACATTCAGACTGATTGTGAAACAGCATTAAACCCTCAAAATGGTGCCAGCTGTGGGCCTCTGACCAGAGAAGGTGAGGCCCCTCTCAGGTGAGCAGCATGGGCAAGAAACTGTAGGGAGTGTGGTCTACCTGAGTCGGTCTCATAGCAACCAGTAGCAAGCATTGGGTATTGTCCTAGGTATGTGTGGGAGAGCATGGATTCCTTGTCCTTCCTTGGCCGGGCAGCAGCTGCAGCCACATCAAGTTGAACTCATCAAGAAGTGGTGTACAATCCAGCATTAAACTCTCAAAATGGCACCTTGGGCCTGTGACAAAGAGGGCAGGGCTCCTTCCAGGCAGGCAGCATGGGCAAGAAGCTGTGGGGAAGGAGGTCTGCTCGCATTTCAGTCTCAACAGCAGCATGTCGCAGAGCAGTGGGTATTGACCTAAATGTGCATAGGTGTAGGGTCCAGCCCCATAGGGTCGGTGGTTTTTCTCCCTGTGTGCGGAGATGAGAGATTGTAGAAATAAAGACACAAGACAAAGAGATAAAAGACAGTTGGGCCCAGGGAACCACTACCACCAAGATGCAGAGACCAGTAGTGGCCCTGAATGCCAGGCTGTGCTGATGTTTATTGGATACAAGACAAAGGAGCAGGGTAAGGAATGTGAGTCATCTCCAATGATTGGCAAGGTCACGTGAGTCACGTGTCCACTGGACAGGAGGACCTTCCCTGTTTGGCAGCCGCGGCGGAGAGACAGAGAGCGAGAGAGAGAGGACACAGCCTACGCCATTATTTCTTCATATTGGAGGTTTTTAGTACTTTCACTAATTTTGCTACTGCTATCTAGAAGACAGAGACAGGTGTACAGGATGGAACATGAAAGTGGACTAGGAGTGTGACCACTGAAGCACAGCACAGGGAGACGGTTAGGCCTCCGGATAACTACGGGCGGGCCTGACTGATGTCAGGCCTTCCACAAGAAGTGGAGGAGTACAGTCTTCTCTAAACTCCCCCGGGGAAAGGGAGAATCCCTTTCCCAGTCTGCTAAGTAGCGGGTGTTTTTCCTTGGCACTGACGCTACCGCTAGACCAGTCCACTTGGTAATGGGCATCTTCCCAGATGCTGGCATTACCGCTAGACCAAGGAGCCCTCTGGTGGCCCTGTCTGGGAATAACAGAAGGCTTGCACTCCTGTCTTCTGGTCGCTTCTCACTACGTCCCCTCAGCTCCTATCTCTGTATGGCCTGGTTTTTCCTAGGTTATGATTGTAGAGTGAGGATTATTATAATACTGGAATAAAGAGTAATTGTTACAAACTAATGATCAATGATATTCACATATAATCATATTATCGGTATCTAGTATAACTATTCTTATTTTATATATTTTATTATACTGGAACAGCTCGTGCCCTCGGTCTCCTGCCTCGGCACCTGGGTGGCTTGCCGCCCACAATAGCACAGCCTCATTTCCCTATTAATCCTTGGCTGGGTGGCAGCTACAGCTGCACCAGCCCAATCTCAGTTCCAGGGAGAGGTGCAGCCCAATATTAAACTCTCAAAATAGCAAATGGAGCCTGAGACCAGAGAGGGTGGAGCACCTTAAAAGCAAGCAGCATTGGCAATAAGCTGTGGAACACACAGGCCAGGCACAACTCGGTCTCACAGTAGCCCACAGCAGGGCAGTGGGTCTTGTCCTAGGTAAGTGTAGGATGGCCTGATTTCCCTATCCTTCCTTAGCCAGGAGGCAGCTGCAGCCTCATCAGCCCAAACTCAGGCTGGGAGGGGGATGCAGCCCAGCATTAAATTCTCAAAATGCCACTTTGGGCCTGGGATCATAGTGTCCCTCCCAGACAAGCAGTGCTGAAAAGAAGTTGTGGGGAGAGGTGTCTACTCACATCTGTCTCAATAGCAGCACACAAAAGGGCAGCAGACCCTCCCAGGGGGGCATGGGAGCACCTGCTCTCCTGTCTCCCTCCTTGGAGCAGCTCGGGAGCAAGAGCCATGTCTGTCGAGTCCCAGTATCTAAGCTCTCAAAATGGCACCCTGCTGAGGCCGCTCCAAGTTCAGATGCATGTGAGATTTTGCATTGGTTTCCTTTCTGGAGCAATGCCTCTGTGCAATGTTTAGACAGCTCTGAATGTCAGGCCCAGGCCCTGGCCCAGGGGGTCAAGGTTTCCTTCTGTGGCCAAGATTGTAGAAGATTGTTTGGGAGCCCTAGGGGGCTCTCTCTTACTGTTTCCCCACATCAGGAGCCTCTCCCGACTCTCAGTCAGTTCCCAGCTGGGCAAGCTGCCTCAAACCCTCTCCTTACTTCTCATGTTTCCCGTATCTTTTATGGTTTATCCTAGCATTCTCTCCTAGACAATCTGTTCAAAATGGATCCACTTACTATTCTGGTTTCTCACCACAGTGGAGGCACATACTACCTGCGTTTAGATGGCTATCTTGATCCTTTTGAAAATGTCACTCTTTCAATAAGAACCTGACAAATACATAATTTAGAATTAAATGATACAATACTTGTGTCTCTTTCAGCCCCCATCCCATTCTCCCTTAATGGTATGAAAATGTTAGAGATGCTTAAACAAACAAAAAAGCTGCCTTAAATTAATCTCCTGAGAATACTTTCCTTCTATTTCCCTAACTAGGAATTTGTGTCGCCTTTAAGCAGAAATCATCTCCCTCCTAAGGCCCTGCTCAGGCTGTGACTCTCGAGTGACAGTGGTCAAATTACATGCTGACCTGGAGTCTAAATCTGCATCTTGGTCCAGAGGACCTAGTGCAGAAAAGGATTATACTTTATTGTCACAACTACGATGGCAAAAGGCTAACAGCCTTTATTTTTAAAGGGTTCATACAAACCAACAAACAAAAACTGAAACTCAAAATTATTTGTAAAATAGCAAAACAACTGACAGCACTTCATAAAAGAAGAAATACAAATGGTCAACAAACACTTGAAAATGTTAAATTTTACTCAGTATGGAGAAAAACTATCACTGATTCATCATTTGTCATTATCAAAGAATAAAAGACTCAAGAATATGCAATACTGGGGAGGATGGGATAAGACAGGCACTCGCTGAAACTGCTGGTGGAAACATTAAGTTGATTCACAAAAGTATTCACCATAGCATTCATAACATAACAAAATAATGTTACAAAGCATCTATGTATAAAACATAAACTTTGATACAGCTATATGCAGCCCATAAAATAATGTTTAGGTAACATTTCTAGTTCACTTAGAATGACGTTCACGAAGTGGGATACAAACATGTATTTTATGTAATCCCAACAGTGTAAAACAATACTGTAAAAAGAAGTGTGCTGTTCAGAGTGGTTATTTCTACGACCTGAAATATAGATGACTTTTAGTCTTTTCTCTGCAGTTTCATGTATTTTCCAGTTTCCTAAAATCAGCATGTTATTTTATTATAAACAGGAAAAAGTTTATCTAAAAATGGTCACAGTGACTCAGCAGTCTCCCCTCTGCTCTCTGAAGGAAACATTGGCTTACCATTAAAGGGCATTTATAAGCTCATTGTGGTGGAAGTGTCATTATCAGGATTGTTTAAGAACAAAACAAAAAACAGGGTAGGCCTGGGGTTTCCAACCAAAGATCCATATGCTGTCACTGCACAAAGTTTAGGGAAAGAAGCGAGCACTAACCTCCACCCTCTCCATGCACAAGTTCCTGAAATCTGTCCATAGTTCAATAGAAAGCATGGATGGGCCACGCCAGCACTGTGCTGAACATGCATGTGACATTAAACACAGCTCTCCCTCAAGCAGCTCTGCTGTCCTAAGATGTGTAACCAAGATTTGTACATGGAAGAACTCTGGAGACTATGTAGCATTTTCATTCACTCATTAAAAAAAAAAAAAAAAAAAAGTGCCTACTGCATATCAGAATAACAAAACAGATGAAAATTGTTCCTCAGAGATGTGACACTAGAGTGGAGAATAAATCCTAATTTAGAGCTAAACCAGAGTGTGGGCTGAAGGAGCCCAGGAATGCTCATGCTGCATGGATCGGATTTAGAGAAGCAGAAAGTAGGGTAGGAATTTAGGAGCTGGGGGGTGGCTGAGGATGGGCAGATGGGAATGTATTCATACACAGCCTGAGCAGCTAAGCAGGTGCTGGACTGCACAAGGCAAGAGTGGAAGCTGGGCCTCACTAGAGAATTCCAAGTTTTTAAGTTCCAAGTCGCACCAGATGGTGGCGAGCCTCATAGGAGCTGGGACTGAATATAAAAAGGTTGAGGGGCCACCACCTTCTCCATATGCCTGGTCCTGGGCTTCTTGGCTCGTTTTGTTTTCCTCTACATTAAAAGGTCAGTTGAGAGAAAATGAGGAAGTCAAAACAAAGACTCCTGGCGCCTCGCAGGAGCTGCCGCAAGGTGGCTGATGCAATCTCCCCCTGAGAAGCCACATTAATTTTTAAAAAGGGAGCTCTGTTTTCAAAGCAAAATGTTTAATAATTTTTTTTTGGAACCCCAGTGTAACAGAATTCAAATGGGAAAAGTGAGAGGGAGTGTTTAAACAAAGGCATCCCCAAGTCCCTTCCCAGTTGGTCCTGAACAATGGAGGAAGTCAAACCTTCTTTTCCACAGCATGACGTCATAAATCAGAGAAGTCCTGGAAATCTATTCCACACCCTAAAATACCCAAACCCATTAAAAGCACAGATATAGGCTTTTACAAACATTTACTAAATAAGCAAAACCATACAAAGTATGTTCCCGATGGCAATTTTTCCCATACCATGGACTCAAAGGGTTAAAACTCCTTATCATCCCAGACTAATGCCACCTTTTCAGTTCCCAGTAAATCCTTCTGTAACAAGCATCATTGCTCCAAGAATCTCTCAACTCCATTCAAACCCGTCTTCAGACCCTTGGCCCTCTGGGGCCTCCAGAGCATTTGAGAAACAGTGCCACCCAAGGCAGCAGCCAGGGCTTCCGCTGGGACAGCCCCTCACTCCTCCACTCCGACTGTCCCCACTGGGCTCCTCTGGAGCAAAAGCCATGGGCAGGACTGGGCAGACTGCCCAGTGCTGCTGAGCCCAGAGCTGTGCTCACAGGCCCCAGCTCTTCACTGGCCAGGGTGCCCAGGTCTCTACCAAAGAAGTCGCTGGTCAATCTTTATTCTCATTTTTGGCATAGGTCCTTTGAATGGAGCCGCCCTCTCTCTCAGCCTGTTCCATGTTTTTTTTTTCCCCCACTTGGTCCCTTCCTGTAACAAATGCAGTTTGTGGAATGGGACAGACCTTCCAGTCAGCTCTGGGAAAGAGGAGGGGGCTTTTCCCCCAGAGGGGTCTCCTCAGAAGCTGATCATCAGGGCTGTGTAGTTTTCAGGTCCCTTTCCAGGGCCACCACTCATTTTGCTGCTGAACATCACCTGGGACTCCTTGCCAGGGCTTCCAGGAGGCCACTTGGTATCATGGCCCCAGTACCTCGTGCCTCACAAAGCTTGAAGCTCTGTGTTCCTAGTCACTTCCCGGTGTGAATGCTGTTGTATTAGTACATTTTCATACTGCTATGAAGAGATACCTGGTAATTTGTAAAGAAAAAGAGATTTAATGGACTCACATTTCCACATGGCTGGGGAGGCCTCACAATCATGACGGAAGGCAAAGGAAGAGCAAAAACACATCTTACATGGCAGCAGGCAGGAGAACATGTGTAGGGGAACTGCCCTTTATAAAACCATCAGATATCATGAGACTTACTACCATGAGTACAATATGGGGGAGACCCATCCCCATGATCCAATTACCTCCCACTGGGTCCCTCCCACGATGTGGGGATTATGGGAGCTACAATTCAAGATGAGATTTGGGTAGGGACACAGCCAAACCATATCAGCCAAACCTTTTCCCATATTGAAAAATACATGTATGTAAAGGTACAGTGTGCAGACCACTGTTTCAGAGGCCAACTGGACAAAGCCCTTCTGATTTAAAAAGGAGTGAAAAGAATTTTTTAAGAGTATAACAAAGTCGGCACTTTTATATACAACTAGAGGGACTATGATTAGCAAGTTTTCTGTAGGCCTGTTAGGCAGTATTTAGTAAGATCACTAAAAGATATTTCTACCCTTGATCCAATTATTGCACTTATAGGTAGATCACCTGAGAAAAATCAGATTCCAAACACGATTCACACAGCATCTTCACTGACCACTTATAATGGTAAAAAGTGGAAACAATTTGTCTAATAATAGTGTAATGGATGATTCCACATGAACTATTACATAGCCATTGATCGTGTTTTTGAAGAATATTTAACAGCTTTGAAAAATGTTTACTAAATCTAGAGAAAAACATTACGTTCAACACCATGAGTATGTAAAAATACATCAGCACAGGAAGAAAATATTGGTAGACTATTAACAGTGGTTTTATGTGTATGGTGGGATAAAAGGTTATCTTTTTTATTATTATTTTAAAAATATCTTCTGGCCAGTCATGGTGGCTCATGCCTGTAATCCCAGCACTTTGGGAGGCCAAGGTGGGTGGATCATTTGAGGTCAGGAGTTCAAGACCAGCCTGGCCAACATGGTGAAACCCATCTCTACCAAAAATACAAAAATTAGCCAGGCTTGGTGGCGGGTGCCTGTAGTCCCAGCTACTCGGGAGGCTAAGGCAGGAGACTCGCTTGACCCCGGGAGGCAGAGGTTGTAGTGAGCCAAGATCACACCACTGCACTCCAGCCTGGGTGACAGAGCGAGACTCCACCTCAAAAACAAACAAACAAACAAACAAAAACTTCTAAGTTTTCTATAATTAACATATACTACCATTGTCAGGAAAAAAATTGTGTTAGTTTTTAAAGTAATGAGTATATGATGGGATTTCATCACCAGGTGACATCTTGTCTTGACCCACTAATGAGTTCCCAGAGCACCACAGGTAAAATCAGAGTGGGTGCGTCAGTGGTCCTTGACCCAGGCTCACCTTCGAATGAGCTGCAGGGCTTCAGAAACACACCAGTGCCCAGCCCTAAGCACGGAAGTTGGGCTCTGATTGATCTGTGGCCCAGCAATGGGTAGTTCTTACAGCTCCCCAGGTGGTTGTCTCAGCAGCTGTGGTGAAAACCAATAGCTTCCTCCAACCTTCAGGTCCCCATTAAGGGTGGGCCTTGCCCTTCACCTCAGTCAAAACCCACCTTCAAAAAAGATCTGAGAAATCCCCTCACTGTTTCCAATGGTTTGTTGTATTTGGACTGAAGCAAAGTCTTTGGCTAAGGAGCACTTCACTCAGTTGAAGATGTTTCACACTTTCAAAGGTGCTTGGGACTTTTCCTCCAGACCTCAAATCAGAGGGCAGCTAATGACTTACTAGCAAATAGTTCCTGGCACGAAGTTACCTCAGATTTCTGGTCCTTGGCGGAGGGCAGGGTAGGAGGGAAGCTTGCCATGGGTTTATAAGAAATGCCAAAGGGAGAACATGAGCTTGTGAGGACACAGGGGGCAAGCGAGGCAGAGACAGACTGACTGCTGTGACCTCCCCACAGGTCCCCCCGCAGAGGGCAGGAGAGATGGCCAGGCCAAGGCCTCAGTGGGGCAACCAGCTGCTGTTCGTGAGCATCATTGTCCTCACAGTTGTGGTCATCTGCCTGATGTTCTACGCTCTCTTCTGGAAGTCTGGGAACCTCACTGACCTGCCCAACCTGAGAATAGGCTTCTACAACTTCTGCCTGTGGAATGAGGATGCCGGCACCCTACAGTGTCACCAGTTCCCTGAGCTGGAGGCCCTGGGGGTGCCTCCGGTTGGCCTGGCCCTGGCCAGGCTTGGTGTGTATGGGGCCCTGGTCCTCACCCTCTTTTCCTTCCAGGCTCTCCTCCTAGCCTGGTGCAATGGTAATGACAGATTGTGGCAGCTAGCGGTGGGCTTCCTGGCTGTGTCCTCCGTGCTGCTGGCCGGCGGCCTGGGCCTCTTCCTCTCCTATGTGTGGAAGTGGGTCAGGCTCTCCCTCCCGGGGCCTGGGTTTCTAGCTCTGGGCAGCGCCCAGGCCTTACTCATCCTCTTGCTTATGGCCATAGTTACGTTCCCTCTAAGGGCTTAGAGGGCTTACAGCGAGCTTGAGAGCTGCTAAAGGCTTATGTGATTGCAAGGGTTCAGTTCCAACCATGGTCAGAGGTGGCACATCTGCTCAGCCATCTCATTTTATAGCTAACACTGATCTCCAGCTCCAGCAGATGGAACCTACTGCAGAGGAGGTGGGGCCCCCGTGTCAAAGAGGCCAAGGGGCAGCAAGGGCAGCCAGGGCACCTGCGGCTTCTTAGTATAGGATTGTCTGTCCTTCACGACTTCCAAGGCTCCCAAGGACTCCCTAAAACCACGCAGCTCATTGTCATACCAATTCCTGCTTTAATTAATGGGTCTGAGCAAATCTTCCTCTAGCTTCAGGAGGGTGGAGAGGGAGTGATTCCTGTCATGAGGTCAGACTTCCAGGCTGATTCACCAAATGCCAAACTGAAACCTAGCAAAGACTTATGGAAACAAATGAGGATATTAAAAGACCAAGCACCTCAGTGCCTCTGGGGGCCTGGTTAAGGAGCTTCCGCTCAGCCCACGATGGTGAGTGGGCCGCCATAAGCCGTCACTGGGATTCCAACCCCAGAGGTCCAGGAGTGATCTCTGAGTGACTCAACAAAGACAGGACACATGGAGCGCAAAGACAAGCCTTGGTTGTTTCAAAGCTTCCCTGGACTTGAAGCCAGTCAGGGCAGAGGCATCCGCTAGCAAATCACTCCCATGATGAGACCCTGGAGGACACCAAATCCTCGGTGTGATCGGGACTGGACAGTTGCACACATACAAACGCTGCCACCCTCCACTTCTCAACCCGGAACTGGGAAAGACATTAGCACAACTTAAGCACTGGGGAATTGTGTGTATTTTCCAGCACCTGTGTATTGGAAAATCTGTATGGCAAATGATTTACTCATCTATTCCTGACCAAAACCACATTGAAAACAAAGGCAGAAACATGTACTCTGGTGTGATCTCTTGTCCTTAGTGTCTCTTTTGGGCTCCTGCCCCTCTTGCTTTATAACTAGCTGCCCAGGAACCAAGGTACAGGTGAAAGCAAGGTAGCAGCTTGGGGGAGGAGGCCTGTCTGGCTTACCAGTCCAAACACTGTGGCCTCAACCTCCCAGACACGGCAGAGAACTGTGGGCAGCTTGTTTGCTTTCTAGGCTGGCTGGAGAGGTGGGAGCTCATTGATTGATGGAAACTATTTTTTAAATAGGCTTCCTCCAGGAGAGATCATGTGGACTAAACTAGCAATTCCAGTGCACCTGGCAGTGATCCTTTTCTTTGAAAAGTTCTGTCTCTTTGGTTCCAGTAAGTTGGACCACCAAATGACATCATTTTCCCTGGAACCTGGTGACTGACTAATACAGACAGTTGGGATTCCAGAGCCTCAGAGCTGGGAGAGGATTCAGTACATCCAGCGGGATTCGAATGGGATCTTGTTTCGAGTCCTGCCTTCCGCACACTCAGAATGGCAGCCCCAAGGCCTGGAGCGTCCTGGGACTTCTGGCCTGAGGTGAATCTGCCAGGCCCAAGAAGGCACGAAGGTAGGAGCACAGAGAGCCCCGTTCCCACAGGCGGGTGGCCCAGCAGCACCAGTGGAAGCTCAGCTGTCCTCCAGCTGCTCTCAGCAGAAAGTTGAGTGCACAGTTTATGCCCTAGCTGAAAAAGATCTCCCGGACGTATTTCAACACATCCTCTTCCTCCTCCTCCTCCTCCTTGGGGCTCCTGCTGCAGGCAGAGTTGGAATCCCCAGGCCTCTGGGAAGGGCTGAGGCCTGCAGCCAGTGCCTCTTTCCCACTGTCCTCTTCCTCACTGCTGCTCCCAGAACTTGTGTGAGGCGACAAGGAGCAGGGAGGGGAGAGCTCTGGGTTATCAGCACCCGCCAGGGCCGGCTGCTCGCAGGCCTTTTCCTGTTTGCGGCTCTGCGGAGTACAGGAAACGGCAGGCTCAACATACGTTTCATATCTCTAACATGCTGGTCTGTCTGTCAGTAACGCACGCAGGATGTATCCAGAAGCAACTACAAAGCCAGTGTGATCAGGCCAGGCAATGCACCCATATCCTGAGCACCTACCGTCTCTTCACCCCACTCCTCCCCATACCCCCTCTTCACAGCTCTTGAAGAAACCAGGACCCACTTGGGAGAGAAGCAAGCAGAGGCATGAGGATTAGCTGAGGGGAAAGGAAAAAGAAATGGAAGAAACATGTCTAGAAGGGCCGGTGACAGAATGGAAGGAGCCCAGGATACAAAACCTGTGTGTGGGCCCATGCCTTAGCACTAGGAAAAGCCCCACACCACAGGGTTACTGCAAGGCCCAAATGACATCACACATGCTTTCAAGGCACTGGGTAAACTGCAGAATGCTGTGCAACTCTGAGGCACTGCAATTATTACTGCAGGAAGCCAGAAAGCTCAGCAGCCTCTGCTCAGGAGAGGGGCAATGGTTAAGAAGTCACCTACCCAGCTGGGAACCTTTCCAAGAACACAAACAGGTAAAGGCTTCATGTCCCATCCACATACACACTAGCACGCAGTCACGCTCTCCCTAACACACACACGCCCTCCCAGGCATCTAGCCCCAAAGACTCAACCCGCGAGCACACAACCACATGGGGAGAGGCCTGGGGAGCATGGCCGAGACAAGAGCGAGGCGAGTGGCAGGAGAAAGAAGAGGTAGCCTACCACAGAGGGCGTAGCTCTTACTGACGGTGACCAAGCGCCTAGTCTAGCTTCTGCTCATGCAGAGTCTCTGGTCATGAGTAAGAGGCTTGGCTGACTTTACCTCAATCAGAATTCCCAGAGCAACATCGACTATCTCGGCCTCATTCATGCAGTACACAGTCCTCGTCGCAGGGAGTCTGAAAAAAAGACATGCAAGGCACAGATGACACAGACTCTCAGGTCTCACAAGGACAAAGAAAACAGGAGCAAAAGGGCCTCTTCCCACCACCTTCCCACCACGCAGGAGGCACCAACACCTCTGAGCTGAGGAGCTTTCTCCGACACGGACACAATTTCCTTAGCCTTGCAGCCCAGTGACTGGCACAGGGCTTCATGGAGGCAACACCGGGGTGCCTCCCACACTCCACCAACTGCCCTACAAGGATCTGGAAGTAGGGAGGGGCTGCCGCCTCTGAAACACACACGTGGATGCAAGAGGAAGGGGACCTCAGGCTAAGGCTGCACTGAGAGGAACCTGAAAGCAGGACCAGACTTAGGAAAAGGCAGCAGCAGTCACAAGGCTGTCAGTCAGGAAACCTTAGAGGAGCCAGAGAGGGGAACACCTAGTGCTGGGGCCCCGCCCACTTGATGCTGCAGCCTGGAGACTCACCCCACCCCACACAATTACCATCATTCAACTCACTCACTCCCCAGTTCCTGATCTCTTGCTGGCCCCGCAGCTGCTGCTCATCTGTCCATCCCTAAAGGGCTGTCCACAGGAGGAGCAGGCACCACTCAGGAGAACAGACCCTACCACTGATCTCACCCATCTGATGTTACCATGTTTGTTGTAAAGGACGAGACTGGCATTTTGGACAACTGGCATCAGAGATTGGCTGACATGGAAAACCCACTCTGTGTGTGCTGACGGCAGAGCACTCATCCAGAGGCAGAAGCGGGTGCCTGTCCTCGAAGTTTAACCCGTTTTGCCTCCTGCTCACAGCCCCTCCACCTCCTAAAAGCTCAAGAGATGATCAGACTGAAACACCCGCCCATCTTGCTGTTCTGCCTACGCTGGAAGACCTGGCCCAGGTCGTGGAGGTCCCTGCTCCACTCGCCAGAGTTGCAGGAGTCGTCTGACCAGGGTTGTCGCACCTTGCTGCTGCCACCGGCACTGCTGCCATTCTCATCCTCTTGGGGGCCTTCGCTGGTGCCACATTCTTGGTAGCCACCTGGGCTGTCAGCCATGAGGGAAGGACCCTCTTTTTAGTCTCGGATTGTAAGGTTTCCATCTCTGTACCTTCTCACAAAGAAAAGTCAGGGCCCAAGCTTAATGACCTGCTTTTTAATTCAGGAAGGTAAATCCCGTTCTCTCGTCACACCCGGAATTACAGGTCCATTTGTCCTCAGTGGGAGTTGATCTTTGATTCCTACCAAGAACAATAAAGTTCAGTGAATTCCAGTAACTCCAGTTATCAAGCAATTATTGGTCGGTGCAGGGCAGGCCAGAGGTGACCAAAAGGTGAGCAGGGCCCAGGAGACTCCAATGGCCATTCACAGACATCAGGCAGATGTGATTGTGGGCATGAGAGCGGCTCAGGAGAGAGCCCTCTGACCTCCGCAAAGCGGTGTCCCCCACAGGCAGCCCGAGCCAACCAGAGATACCTCCTGCAGCCTCTGTGCTGACTGACTCAGCACAGGAGGAGAGGAAGGAAAGAGGCAGAGGCCCCTAATGTTCCTTCTCATTACCACCCCAAATGCCAGTCCTCGGGGTGCCCAGCCCATCCAATCCCTAAAATACCTCTTAATGGCCTCTCCCTCATCTGGTCAACTCGATTTCTCCACTCCTCTGTGGTGGCTCAGCTACATGAAACTGAGGGCATTTTATTTCACAATAAAGTCTCATTGGCCAACACCCCGCCCTTAAGCTAAAGATATTTCTGATTGGTCAAACTTGAACCAGCAATAGGGGCCAGGAAGCATTAACTGTGCCAGTCTGTAGACTCTGAAGCCCACGCCAGACTCTGATCTAGTTTGGCCTCTCTTCTTCCTATCGCAATTGTTCTGCCTCCACTCTGCAGTCCTGGAGCTCAGTCCTCACCCAGAGAGATGGAGTTGTGACTCAGAGAGCCTAGGTCTCTACCTTCCACTTGGGAATCAAGCCACAAGCTCCTGAAGCAGAGGCATGCCCAGAAAAAAGTAGTCAGCGACAGTCCTCTCTGAATCACAATGTGATAATGTATTGCTCATTCAGACGGCTGTTTACAATTTAAGAAAAAATATTAGCAGGCCCTCCTCCTAACCTGTGCCACGGGGCACACCTTTGCCAATGCACCCTCATTTCTGTCAAAACTCATTGATATTAGTGACTCCTACACCCTAAGGCGCCTCCCAAGTGCACTGCTGCAGTCTGTGGACAAATTTAGTTCACCCTGGGGTGCATATTAAGTACATTTCGCAAACGAGGAACTGAGACTGAGTTAACTTGCAGAAGATCACAGAAAAGTTTGAAATTAGCTGGTCGGATTCGCAGCCAGGTCCTGCAGACTCCAGACCCCGCGCCTCCCCGCCCTGCTTCTGGACCCCAAGGGCAGGCCGCAGCACCTTCCAGAAGCCGGGTCTCCAGAGCACCGCGCTCGCGGACCAACCTCAGTCCCATGCCAGCCGCTCCCTGCCTAAGCAGAACGGGGTCCCCGCGGGAACGCGATGTGCTGTCAGTTCACAGACCGCCCTCGCTCTGGGGGCCGGTACCCGCCGCTTGACCTGTGGGAGGCCCAGAGGGCCGGTGACTGCAGAGGGGAAGGCGGGGGCGAAACACCGCAGGGGCCTCGCTGACCCTGCCGCACGCGGGTCAGGGCTGCACCGCTCCTTCCGACCGGAGTGACAGCGCGCTCCTCCAGTCGGCTACTGGCTTCCCTGCTCTCAGGTTCCCTCTCTCCACTTCTTGTGCCCCTTCTTAGCTTCCAGAGCGGAGCCAGGAGGCAAATTTCGAGCGGTAGTAGGACCCGCGCCCCACCCAGAACTTAAATCCCTACCTTCTTTCCTTCCACCGGAACTCCCCGGACCTCCTCTGGCCCCCCCGCCTCTTCCGGGCCCTGCGCGCTCCCGCCCCTTACACTTCCGGTCCTGGCCTGCTCCCGGCCCTCGGAGTCCTAGCACCCGGGGCACTTCCGGCTTCTGGCAGCTGGCTCATTGGGAGGTCCGCGGGCGCCCCATGCTGGCCTTGCCTGTGCCCCTGCTGGCACACGGTTTCCTGCGCACTGCGAACGCCAGCGAGGCAGCACAGCAGGCCTGAGGAAAGTGAAAGTGTCCATTCCTGGCCCTTGAAGTTAGCCATAAGGGAATGGGAGTGTTTTGGAAAGGCTCCTGGGACTTCCCTGGGAAACCAGGTGGAGGATCCCTGCTGGGCCAGGCAGCCCTCACCTGCTGGAGGAGTATGGGAGCCCCACCTGCATTTATGCTAATGAAGTGGAAAATTAAGAAGATAATAGAATAATAGCATAAGTGTAGCAGGACAAGCTGCAGACAAAGCTCCTCAGACACTGAGTTAAAGAAGGAAGGGGTTTATTCAGCCAAGGGCATGGGTAAGACTCCTGTCTTAAGAGCCGAGCAATTCCTGTCCCTTTTAAGGGCTCACAACTCTAAGGGGTTCTGCGTGAGAGGATCCTGATGGATTGAGCAAGCAGGGGGTACGTGACTGGGGGCAGAATGCACCGGTAATTAGATCGGAACAAAACAGGATAGGGATTTTCACAGTGCATTGCTATACAATCTATAAACTATAGATAACATAACCAATTAGGTCAGGGGTCAATCTTTAACTACCAGGCCCTGGGTGTGGTCCCAGGCTGTCTGCTTGTGGATTTCATTTCTGCCTTTTAGTTTTTACTTTTTTCTTCCTTGGAGGCAGAAATTGGGCATAAGACAATATGGGGGGGGGGGTTGGTCTCCTCCCTTGTAAGTACTAATAGTAAAATTATAGTAATAGTAAGAGAAATAACAATAGCTCATAGAAAGAATTGCTGTATTAACCAAAGCTAAAAAGAATTTCAGCCCTTCCGAAGTTAAACAAGTATATTAATTGCCAGTCCCAAGAAACATGAACTGTATCTGCCCTCCACATATTTTGTGGCTCTGTTAAGTTTGTTTTCCAAGAAACATGAACTGTATCTGCCCTCCACATATTTTGTGGCTCTGTTAAGGTTGTTTTCTTTCCTCCCTGCACAGCTACAAGGTCACAGTGTGTCAGGAATTGGTGGGTTCTTGGTCTGACTGACTTCAAGAATGAAGCCACGGACCCTCCTGGTGAGTGTAAGGAACTTTTACAGTTCTTCAAAGATGGTGAGTCCAGAGTTTCTTCCTTCTGGTGGGTTCGTGGTCTCGCTGGTTTCAGGAGTGAAGCTGTAGACCTTCGGGGTGAATGTTACAGTTCTTAAAGGCTGTTCTTTATGTTCTTAATGTTCTTAACAGTTCTTAAATGTTACAGTTCTTAAAGTGTGTCTGGAGTTATTTCTCCCTCCCAGTGGGTTCATGGTTTTGCTGTCTTCAAGAGAGAAGCTGCAGACTTTTGCAGTGAGTGTTACAGCTCATGAAGGCAGCATGGACCCAAAAAAGTTAGCAGCAGCAAGATTTATTGTAAAGAGTGAAGGAACAAAGCTACCACAGTATGCAAGAGGAGGTGAGCAGGTTGCTACTGCTGGCTGGGGCAGCCTGCTTTTATTCCCTTATCTGACCCCACCCACATCCTGCTGATTGGTCCATTTTACAGAGCACTGATTGGTCTATTTTACAGAGAGCTGGTTGGTCCATTTTACAGAGAGCTGATTGGTCCATTTTGACAGAGTGCTGATTGGTGCATTTACAGTCCCTGAGCTAGACACGGAGTGCTGATTGGTGCATTTACAATCCTTTAGCTAAACACAGCGTATTAGACAGAAAAGTTCTCTAAGCCCCCACTAGATTAGCTAGATACAGAGTACTCATTGGTGTATTTACAAACCTTGAGCTAGACACAGAGTGCTGATTGGTGTATTTGCAATCCCTTAGCTAGACATAAAGGTTCTCCAAGTCCCCACTAGACCCAGGAGCCCAGCTGGCTTCACCTAGTGGATCCCTCACCAGGGCAGTAGGCAGAGCTGCCCACCAGTCCCCCGCTGCGCCTGCATTCCTCAGCCCTTGGCGGTCTATGGAACTGGGCACCAGGGAACGGGGGCGGTGCCCGTTGGGGAGGCTCGGGCCACACGGGAGCCCAGACGGGAGGCTGAGGCAGGAGAATGGGGTGAACCCGGGAGGCGGAGCTTACAGTGAGCCGAGATCCTGCCACTAGAACCCAAAGGGACAGTGGAAGGAAAGGAAAAGCCGCAAGGAAAACAGGAAAAACCTGTTTTGCAGGCCCGCACAAACGGCCCCTGAGGAATCAAGCTCAGAGGAGAGTGAGCCTCAGGCGTCACCCCACAGGGAAGAGTCAGAACCCCTACCTATAAAGACTAAAGAAGCACCCCGCGGCACCCGAGCCTTGCAGATGTTTCTCTGGGAGACAAAGCCAAATTTATCATGATAAACAGAATAATGTACAAGGAGGGCAATGCCTTTTCGTTTACCAGCCTTTCTCCACCACCGACCTCCTAAACTGGAAACAGCTTACACCCTCCTATACTGAGAAGCCCCAGGCTGTCATAGACTTCATGCAGTCCATCTCTCTGACTCATAACCCTACCTGGCCTGATTGTCAGCAGCTACTTTTAATATTGTTCAATACAGAAGAACGCCAGGAGAATTACTCAGGCAGCCTTACAGTGGTTAGAAAGCAATGCACCTGTTAAGCAATATGCACAGAAGAGGTTCCCAGAAGCAGATCCAAATTGGGATCCAAACCAGGCAGAAGAATTGCAAAACCTGCAGAGGTATCGGGAGGCACCCCTTAATGGAATAAAGGCCGGAGGGAAAAAGGCAACGAATTTGGGAGTGGTCTCAGAGGTACGCCAAAAGGCTGATGAGAGTCCCAGTGAATTTTATGAAAGACTCTGTGAAGCATACCGGCTTTATACACCGTTTGATCCAGAGGCTGTAGGGAATCAATCCATGGTTAATGTGGCATTTGTGGGCCAGGCACAAGGTGACATTAGATGGAAGCTTCAGAAGTTGGAAGGTTTTGAGGCTATGAATATTACTCAGCTTATTCAAGTAGCTACTAAGGTATTTGTTAATCCAGAGGAGGAAGCCGAGAAAGAGGCAAAGCGCAAAGCCAAGGAAAAGGTTGATTTGTTGGCTGCTGCTCTAGTTCAAAGAGAGCAAGTTTTGTGGTTTTGTGAAAGGATGCAGACATGGTTGTGGTCACAGTAGAGGACAAGCTAGGCCAGGGTTTGAAGGCCGGCCTAGGCTTGAGAGGGATCAATGTGCAAGAATGCAAACAGAAAGGGCATTGGAAGGATGAATGTCCAGAAAGAGAAAAAAGGAAGAAAGCAGCAGCTAGGGACCTGATGCCTGCCCAAGGCCTGCAGCCACTAGCTGTTGTTCTAAAGCTGGATGCCGATCTGGTCAGCTTAGCAGGAGTTGAGGAATATAAGGACTGAGACAGACCGGGGCTCCATCTCTGTAGGCCTCCAGGAGCCCCTGGTCTCTATGAAAGTGGGAGGCCAACAGATGGATTTTATGGTAGATGCAGGTGCTGAACACTTGGTAGTGACACAGCCCGTTGGGCTGCTATCTAAAATCTATGCTACTATAGTTGAGGCAACCAGAGTATCAGAGAAAAGGCCTGTCAATCCAGAAGGTGTGTCATTGGAAGACAAGAAGTCCAACATGAGTTCTTATATCTGCCAAATTGTTCCTGTACCCCTGTTAGGGAGAGACTTACTTCAGAAACTACAAGCACAAATTTCTTTCAGGCCGGAAGGAAACATGACTCTGGATCTAAGCTGACCAAAAGTTATGATGTTAACTCTTACCCTCCCCGAGACTGAGGAATGGAGGCTATACATAAAAGAGACATACAGGCTGTCTGAATTTATGGACAGAATATTGAAAAACTAGTCACTGAAATACCTGAGGTGTGGGCAGAAGACAATCCTCCAGGATTGGTCATAAACCAGGCACCAGTGGTAGTAGAGTTAGTTCCAGGCGCAACTCCAGTACGCATTCCCCAGTACCAGGTGTCTATAGAGGCAGTGTGAGGAATGACCAAGCACATAAATTGGCTACTAGAACATGGGATCATAAAGAAATGCAAGTCACCCTGGAATACTCTGCTCTTAACCAGCGCAAAAACCATCTGGTGGGTTCTGGCCTGTGCAAGACCTATGGGCCATAAATAAAGTTACTGTTACCTTACATGTGGTGGTGCCCAACCCATATACACTGATGAGCCACATTCCTGCTCATGCCGCCTGGTTTACCAGTTTGGACTTAAAAGATGCCTTTTTCTGCCTCAGGCTAGCTCTAATAAGTCAGCTTATTTTTGCATTCCAGTGGGGAGAAATACAATTCGCCTGGACCAGGCTCCCACAAGGGTTCAAAACCTCTCCCACTCTCTTTGAAGAGGCACTAGCATCAGACCTTAAGGCTTTTCTCCCACCAAATGACAAATGTGTATGTTACAATACATTGATGATCGTTTGTTTGTTCGTGGCACCTATCAAGGAAGATTGCTTCCAGGGCACCAAAGATCTTCACCTTCTATGGAAGGCAAGTTACAAAGTATCTCAGGAAAAAGCTCAGGTCTGTGCAAAAAGAGTAAGATATCTAGGTTTCCTAGTAGCCCAAGGGCAGTGCGAACTCGGCAGTGGGCAGAAGGAAGCCGTATGTGCACTCCCCACTCCTGTCACCCGGCGACAAGTAAGGGAGTTTTTAGGGGCAGCAGGCTTTTGCTGTACTTAGATGCCAAACTTTTCACTCATGGCAAAGCCATTGTATGAAGCCACAAAGTGGGGGAGAAAAAGAGTCCCTCCTTTGGGGTAATGAGCAGGAGAAGGCCTTTAATGAGATCAAAGAGGCCTTAAGCCAAGCTTGAGCCCTGGGATTGCCAGACCTGACTAAGCCTTTCTTTCTCTATGTCCATGAAAGAAAAAGAATGACTACAGGAGTTTTAGATCAAACAGTAGGATCATGGTATCGACCAGTAGCCTATTTGTCAAAGCGGTTAGACCTTGTGGCTCTGGGATGGCCCCCCTGCTTAAAAGCGTTAGCCGCCACTGCCATGCTGGCAGAAAATGCTGGGAAGCTGACACTAGGACAAAAGCTAATAATACGGGTGCCACACACAGTGATCACTTAATGGAGCAAAGAGGGTATCACTGGCTATCTAATCCAAGAATGTTAAGGTATCAAGGGCTCTTATGTGGAAATCCACACATAACTTTAAAAACCACGAATACTCAACCTGGCTACCCTGTTGCCTGTAGAAATGCCCAAATTGCAAGACTGGTTTCCCCAACACTCTTGTGTAGATGTAGTAGATGAGGTGTTCTCAAGCCAGAAAGACTTAAGAGACCAACCCTTTAAGGACCCAGACATTGAGTATTTGACAGATGGAAGCAAGTTTCTATCAGAAGGGGTCTGCAAGCCAGGTTTGCAGTGGTGACTCTAAATTCAGAGGCACAGGCCCTCCCTACCGGGACCTCCGCACAAAAAGGAGAATTAATAGCTCTAACTAAAGCACTATTAGTAGCCAAAGGAAAGACAGTTAACATCTGTACTGACTCAAAGTATGCCTTTGCTACATTACATGTCCATGGAGCCATTTACAAAGAAAGGGGACTCTTAACTGCTGGAGGGAAAGAAATTAAAGAAGAAATCTTACAACTCCTAGACGCTGTGTGGGCTCCAGACAAGGTGGCCATTTTTCACTGTAAAGGACATCAGACAAGAGGTGGCATAGAAGCAAAAGGAAGTAGGACAATCAAGCCATCCTTCTTTCTAATTCCTCTAAAGGAAGGGGAACTCTTAGGATATCCAGTCTATAATGAGAATAAAGGAACTAAAAGGAGCATGATCTCAAAAATAAATACAAATATCAAAAAAGACATAGACATAGGAGACTAGGAAAATAATGAATGGCCTCCTGAAAAAATCATTAAATACTATGGGCCAGCTACCTAGGCACAAAATAGGTCATGGGGATACTGCACCCCAATTTATATGCTCGACCATATCATAAGGTTCTTGAAATAATAACCTATGAAACATCTGGATGCAATTCCACTGAGCTGATGTACACCTGAAAAAAACTTTCCTGCATCCCCTTCTTTGGTCTCTCTTGTCCCTTAATTTTCGCAACATTTCAAGACAGGAGGCCTTGCTAATGTGGCCCCGGGGGTCCCCTCTGCCCACATGTCCTGCTGGATGCTAGGCTCCACCACGGTCACTTGGCATCAGTGCTGAGTTTTAGTTGAAAACCACACTCCTGGCTTCGCACAGCCCAAAGGATGCCGGAGCTCAGACTGGAAACGCCCGTGCAAGCAGTGGCCAGTGAGGCCTTCCCCAGCAGCATTTTCAGGTTGAAAGGATGATCTGACGAGATCTGGCCCTAAAATGGGAACTCAGGACAGCGATCTGAAACGTAGTTCGCAAAAAAATCAGCAACTAGAATGGGTGCTGGCCACACCCAGGCACAGCGAACTCGGACACCACACTCCCTCCCTGCACAGCACCTGCGGCTCCTCCCCAGCAGCGACACCCACACAGCTGGATCTCTGCCCTCAGCCCCTGGCCGCATGGGACAGTGTCTAGATAGCAAGGCTGAAGGGGGCGGCCTCAGTGCCTTCAGGTCACAAACCGAACTGCCACACTGGGGTCCACGTAGCTCTTCAGGAGGGCAGTCTCGGGCAGGACCTGCTTCCCCCGCCACCGTTGCCTTGAGGGGTTAGGGTCACTGACCTCCAGGGTCCCCGCCGTCACCCGCTGTGAGCCAGGACAAGCCCAGGTCTCACGGGCTGGGGTGAAGAAGCATCTTTTCCTTGTGAATAAAGGAACAGAAAATACTTGGCTATTCTGCCTTGTCACTTATAGAAAAAAAAATCCTTGGCAATTGGAACTGACAAAGAGGCTTTACTTGTCCAAGCTTCAGTCAGGCTTCTGAGTCTTCTGCAAGGCCAGTCTGTGCGCTTCCTTGTAAAATCCAGTCTTAGCAAAAACCCCTTTCCCCTTGGTATCTGATCACCCTCCAAGCCTTATCAGGCTCCTCACCCTCCACCATCCCCGAGTGGTCTATCGCCCTAGCCTGTCTTCAGCAAGAGTCCTGTTAGGTCAGTTTCACCAGAATCTCTTACCCTGATGGCTCCACTTAGTAATTTTCTATTCACAGACCCCCACCCTGCTCCTTGGCTGTGAATTCCCACTGTGCACGCTGTATTCGGAATTGAGCCCAATCTCTCTCCCCCATGTAAGACCCCATTGCAGTGGTCCCTATACCTACCAAGATGGTAGTCTTTACTGTGCTTTAATGAGTATCATTGACTAAGTTTTTCTTTAACAGAAGAACTCCTTGCACATTTCTCTCCTTAAAATCTCTTTCCATAGCCAGCTGAAATGAGCTATTTGAAGGGAGAGATGCTTCCCGCCCCAAGCAGGGGTCAGGAATCTGAACTGTGTGATTTGCACAGATTAGAGTCAGCACCCGAAGCATTTGGAGGCTTGGGGGATTTTTTTTTTTAATTGACAACTAAAATGTTATTTATCGTGTGAGGTAATTAGGTTAGCTAATCATTCTACATTGTCTGTATTCCACAATGTATACATACTTCAAAAGATTACGTTGAACCTCTAAAGCATTTGAATGGGGACTGGCTATGAGGCCCTCCCCATGCAAATGCTTCCCTCAACTCCCAGAACACAGCCAAGGCCTAAGGCCATGGAGCAGAAGAGGCAAACACCAGCAGGTATCTGAAGAGAAGGAGGAAGTGGGGAAGTATACCCGCAAGGCTCTCTGTGCAGCCCTCCCCAGAGCTGAGGGTCAACACCTGGGCTGAGAACTGAGGCTGGGACTGGTAAAGAGGTTTTCTTCTATGCCACCCTCAACCAAGACAATGGAAGAGTCTTGCTTGGGTTCTTAGGCAGATGCCAAGCAGGTCTATGGAAGGAGAGATAAGCTGAAGTTCCAACATGCTTTATTTGAGGACGAGCGCTCACCCAGGAGGAAGAAGAGGTAGGATGGGAGGAGTGCAAGGTTCAAATCTTCTTTGTGCCTCTGTGATCCTTAAAGCATCTCAGCAAGCTGTAGAGATGGTATTAAGGGGAGAGAAAAGGTAGTAAGACAGAAACTTTGAGATGAAGAGAGGAAACATTAATACATGGTCACTCCAATGAAACCCATGACCACTTTTTAAATGTCCTACAGAGTCACTGGGTGAGATAAGTAAGATCACTGTTTCAATACAGAAGATGGGGAAAACTAATAAATGAAGAAGTCTTGGTTTTATTCATTTGCAGGGAGGATTACCAGGGTAGAAATGGGTAAAAATCAGTAAATAACTATTTACTACTGTCTCTGGTGTTTTCTCATAATCAAGCCACTTAAATACCTCCCTACTTTTCCCTCAACTCCCAGAAGAGGAGCCAAAGCTTTGGTACAAGTTTCTTTGTGCTTTTCCACAAGTAGGTAACTAGGAGTATCCCTACTCCAGACTTGTGCCCCTAGAACTAGGCTGGAGCTCAGAGACTTAAAATGACTAGTGGCAGCCACCTTTCCCAGCTCAGTGATAAGGTCACCCCTGCTAAGCACTGGAGACCAAAGCCCAGGACCATCACTCCCATGGTGACTCCTCCCATAAGCTCTGCCTCAGCTGTGAAAGGCAAGAGGGAAAAGGGGAGTGAGTCTCTTGTTCCTCCTCACCTCGTGGGAGGATCTGCATCTTCAAGGTCCCACCCCAGACAGGGAGGAGAGGGCAGGCCTCAGGCAGGGTGTGGACACAGCTGGTTGACACTCAGCTCAGCTATAGATGGGCTTAGCCACAGTTCGGCTGGCCTTAACCCCAGGTGCCCACCAGCAACTTGGCCCCCTTGCTCTGACCTTCTCACCATTCGCCAGCAGACAGGGGCTGGCAGCCGTCACCTTTCCACAAAGATGTTCAGTTGGAGGAAGAAGAGGAGCCACCAAATGAAAGAGGTACAGGTTAAGCGTCCTTAACCCAAAGATCCAAAATCCAAAATGCTCTGTAACCCAAAACTTTTTTTTTTTTCAGTTGTGTTCTCCCTCTGTCACCCAGGCTGGAGGTCAATGGCATGATCTTGGCTCACTGTAACTTCCGCCTCCTGGGCTCAAGTGATTCTCCTGCCCCAGCCTCCGGAGTAGCTGGGATTACAGGCACCTCCCACCACGCCTAGCTGATTTTGTTATTTTTAGTAGAGATGGGGTTTCACCATGTTGGCCAGGCTGGTCTTGAACTCCTGACCTTAAGTGATCCACCCACCTTGGCCTCCCAAAGTGCTGGGATTACAGACGTGAGCCACCATGCCCCGCCCCAAAACTTTGAGCACCAACATGACAAACAACAAGTAGAAAATACCACACCTGACCACAATCAATACTTTGTTTCATGTACAAAATTATTTAAAATACTGTTTAGAGTTATCTTCAGGCTACATGTATAAGGTATATCTAAAACATGAATGAATTTCATGTTCAGACATGAGACCTACCAAGACACCTCATTATGTATATATGCAAATATCCCAAAGTCTGAAAAAATCCAAAATCTGTAACACTCCTGTCCCAAGCATTTCAGATAAGGAACGCTTAGCCCGTCTTGGGAAACAGCAGCCACTGGATGGAAAGGGGAAGCCAGTGGCAGAGGCCTCAGCCCCTGCCTTCATCCTGAGAATCTTCTGTAACAAAAGCTGCCAGCTTTCAGGGAAGAAAAAGAACTCTGTGGCCTTGACTTAAGCCCAGAGAAACAGGAACTGCCAAACCTTGTTACCCAACAGAACTGACAGGGAGCTGACCTGGCTCCATGGCAAAGCTACAGGAGAGCCTGGAGAGGTTCAGCTCCGGGCCAGCAGAGCCAGGTTGGGTGGGAGGGCTGTCACTGAAGCAAAATGACACATATCCTAGAAAGAGACACCAGGGGACCATAAGAGCATTCTCTTTTTTAAAAAAAGAAAAATAAAAATGGGCATATATATACAAAATACTGTCAATTTCTTCTGAGCCAACACAGTAGCCACTGCAATGTTTCTGCTTCTTCCAGAGCTTTCCTCCATAGTCTCACATGTACTTCTGGCACAGCCATGATACCAGTCTCTGGGAAGCATATGCCACCTACTCCATGTGGGTCCCATTCCAGTCACCGAAGATGGAAGTGCCTGACCCTCCTTGCCAGTCTTTCCCTGCAGAGTCACTGCACTGGCAGGGAGATGGAGTGGAGCACCTGGTTTTCCTGTCCTATATCTCCTCCCCCTACCCCAGATAATACTGCTTCCTCGGGTGGCCCTCGGGGCAGGTCATCAGGCTTTATGGGCCAGGAGGGTGGTCAGCTTGATCTTCCCATCCATGGAGGCAGTGAGGCAGGTCCCACAGTCCATGGCAGTGCTCCAGTCCACGGTGACCACAGGGGCTCGGTGGCCACCCAGGCTCAAGCAGCTCTCCAGAACCTTCTCATCGCCACCCAGCTGCAAGAGGACAAGAAACAGGAGGAGATGTCAACAAACACCACTTACACATACTTGATCCACTTTCAGTGGCCCACCTGAGGATGTGCTTGAGGCCAGGCACACATGCCCACCTTTCTAGAAAGTCTGTTTAACTTCTTGAACCAGGAAATGCTTTCACTTTCCCAAGTACAGCTGGTGCATCTGAAGTGGAAAACAAATCCCTGAGCAGCTCCTTAAAATAAGGCATTTTCTCAGCTGCCTTGAACTTGCTGTGGGCTGGTGCTGCTTGCATGCACACTGGTTATTCTCACTACAGCATCACTTCTCACTACCTGACACGTCATCATGAATCTGCTTTTTGCTTGAAGGTTCACTCCCATATTGGGGAATGCAAGCTGCAGGGGAGTAGGGCCTCAGGCAGCTCTTTCCTGTGGGGGGCCAGCCTGCCACACCCAGAACAGTGCTGGCACAGGGGAGCCTTCAGTTAGTGCAGAAACATGGCTCTCTGAACCCCGGCACTAGGTAGCCAGCGATCCTGTGCGATAGGGCACTAACGGGGAAGGGGAAGCTAGGAGCGAACTGAATTCTTGTCAGTACCACTATGTATAGCAACTGTGAGCGGGAGGCAACGCAGTCTTCAGCCATCATGGAGAAAACATTTACAGAAACCATAAATTACATTGTTTATAGATTATAAAAGTGGGACCTGAAGTTCAATATATTCCTTAAATAATTAGATCTCATTATTCACATTCAAAGAATTCTACAGAGGAAAATCTTTCAACCAACTAATTGGTCATACAGCAAGTCCGACTGCCAATCATATGAACTGATCAGATCAAATGACAAAGGCTGCATGACTAAAAATAAAATACATACACACATATATCCATACAGAGAGCAAAGTACTGAACAGCCTACCAAAAATGCAACAAAAACAAACCTCTGGAGAATAAAATAAGATCAGGCTTGTAAACGGAAGGCGTTTTAGTGTCTCCATTGGGAAATATCGGTTATGAGAAATGATGGAGCTAATTTTGAAGGAAAGGGCAAGGGCAACTGACAGAATCATGCTCCACAGAAAAGAGGAGCCTAACCCACAGCGAGCGCAGGTCCTGCGGTGCGCACTTCAGATTACAGTCTAGGATGCTCCCACTTCCCACCTCAGCAGGGCAGTGCCCCTTGCCTCACTGTGAGCTCTTGCTCACCTCTGCTCATGTGGGGCCCCAAGACCTGCTTTCTTCTCCATCTACCCAACAACTCCTCTTCATCCTCTCCTCCTGGTTCCAAGGCCTCCAATCCACAGCCTCCCACCTCCCGCAAGGACTCAGTCCCCACTGAGACAGCTTTCTTCTCCCTGAGCTGCTCAACTCCACATTGCTCTCCTTTCTTAGTACTGTGTCTCTTTCTGAGTGTGCACCCCAAGAGAGCAGAGATCATATTCTGGATGTTCTTCATACACTCCACAGTGCCTGGTCCAATGCCCAGCACAAAATTGCCATCCAAAACACATGCCCTTGACAGGTCAATGAGCTGTGGCAGCAAGAGCTGCTGAGAATATCCCACCTTGAAGGACTCTGATCCTACACAAACACCACCAGTGGGCAAATAACTGAAAAGTATCACACAGGCTGAGAATGGACCCACTCGACACCAGACACAGAAGCTTAGGCTATGACACAAATCCCCATCATTAGTCTAGGTGACACCAGTAAAACAGAAGACACTTAAAAATACATGAAATAAGCTCTGACTTAAGAGCTAAAACAAACGTGTAAAGGGAGGGACAAAAAACAATGTGGACAACTTACACTGTGGCTTGACAAATTATACCCTCAAATTTCTGTCTCTAACATGGACTGGATGGGTAAAAAATTAAAATAAAATAAAAAGAATGAATAAGACCTGAATAAGACCTACTATTTGATAGCACAACAGGGTGACCATAGTCAATAATAACTGTATATTTTAAAATCAAGAGTGTGATTGAATTGTTTGCAATGCAATGGATAAATGCTTGAGGGGATGAATGCCCCATTCTCCATGATGTGCTTATTTCACATTGCATGTCTGAATCAAAACATCTCATGTTCCCCATAAATATATATACCTATGGATGTACCCACAAAAATTAAAAATTTAAAACTTTTTTTGAAAACCTGGACTGGAATATACTTGACCTACGGGACATTCAATAAATTAATAAATCTATACCAGATTAGAGTACTAAAATAAACAAAATAAACAACCTAGTTGGGACCTGGTTGGGGGCATGTTCCT
The DNA here is from genome assembly GCF_007565055.1 of Rhinopithecus roxellana. NCBI lineage: Eukaryota > Metazoa > Chordata > Mammalia > Primates > Cercopithecidae > Rhinopithecus > Rhinopithecus roxellana. The sequence continues at coordinate 58,017,220 of NC_044554.1, read as the reverse complement.
CCATCCCGACACTCCCCAACTCTTCTCCCTACTCCTGAGCAATTTCTATAACAGGCTATTCCCAAGGAAAGAAGGCAGAGAAAGGGCAGAATCTGGTCAAAGATGAGCAGAGAGAATGGGGGTCTTATGCCCCGGTCCCATCTTTTCTACCCACCTGAGCTGCAAAGCAGCCCTGGCCAGGCCTGCAGCAAGGAGGCTCTAGGCCAAGCTTGTCCACCCTGCAGCCTGCGGGCCACATGCAGCCCAGGACGGCTTTGAATGAGGCCCAACACAAATTTGTGTTGTAAGTACATTATGAGATTTTTTTTGCAATTTTTTTTTTTAGCTCAACAGCTATCACTAGTGTATTTTATGTGTGGCCCAAGACAATTCTTCTTCTTCCAACATGGCCCGGGGAAGGCAAAGGATTGGACACCCCCACTCTAGGCGCTGCCTATCGTTTGTCAAAGGCATCTCCACAGTCATGCAGCTCGGGGACAGAGGGCCACGCTCAGCAGACATGGCCCAGACCTCCAGGGAGGAATCTCTGCCCACCACGATACCACCACCTCCCACCCCCAACCACCAGTTACCTTGTAGATGATGCCGCCTGTGGCAGAACATGTCAGCATGTAATTGCCCTCCGAGTCAAAAGCGAAGAGTCGGCCCCTGGGGACTTGAACCTGCTTGTAGCCGCTGTATCCAGATAGCACAAAGGGGCCTGTGGCGTCTGAGGGCAGGCTGTACTCGGATACCTTGAGGCCACTCTTGTGGATGTTCCACTGGATGAACTGCAGTCACAGGGCACAAGCAGGGTGCTCTCAGCAGAGTCGGCCAATGCAGGCCTCAAGGAAGAGCAAGAACCCACCCCAGAGCAGAGGCTGGAGAGGGCGGCCCACCTCCCCTAGCCACAATGCTGACATCCTTGAAGAGCCTTTCAAGTGCCAGAGGCAGAAAAGCAGGTGACAGGTCTACAAGTCCTATCTCTGGCCAACATGACTTAAGCATTTTTTAGGGAAGAAAATCTAGAAAAAGAGGCAGCAACCTCACATCGAAGTTCAACCCTTCTCTTTCCCTCTGGCCTGACCCTAGGAGAGGAAAAGGGACAGCAAGTGGCTTTGCTTGGATTCCTGGTCTCTCAAGCAGAAGGAATGCTTCAAGTTACCTATTATTATTATTAGTATTATTATTATTATTATCATCATCATCATCATCATCATCATCATCATCATCAGAGTTAGAACCCAGCTAGATTTTTCTGTCCTAGGAACAAGGTACAGAGGACACATTCCACATATATTTCCAGTGTTTCAGGCATACAATCAATGGAACACTGGGCGATGCCATTATAAACTCAGCTCCTTACCACAGCAGACATCATCCCTTAGCCTACCCCATGGACAGGTTACTTGGCTGTGACCACCTCTTCACTGAGCATCCCACATAAGAAGGAAGTCGAGCTTTAATGTAAAAGTCCCTTCCCAAACTTTTCAAATGAAGAATTTATTTTGTAGTTACTCCTTTCAAGAGATAAAAAGACAGTGTCCAATCCAAAAGGTCCAGGCACGCACACATGGAAATGGCGTCCTTCTCCCACCTCTGCCCCTGCCAGCTCCCCTTCTGATGTGGTCACTATTCCTAGTTCCTAACCCTCCACAGAGGGAATCTACCAAGGGCATTTACTTTTCCTTTTTTTCTGGCTTCCTTCTTACATCTCTGGGCTCTGCTGGGGTCTGTAGGCATCTAAGAAGCTGTCCCCAGCCACTTAACAAACTCTACACATCCATGAGTGGTCCTGGGACCACTCATTACCAAGCCCATCAAAGCAAACTCAGCCCTAAATCCAGACCCCACAGATCCATCTATGGTAAGATGAGTAATTTTTGATATTTCCTTTCATAAGGATAGCCAGCTCCCGCTGAACTCACTAAAACCTCACAAAGATTGTAAGACGAATTACTAGTTTATCCCTATTCTACAGATAACAAAGCTACAAAAAGAGGCCCCAGGTGGCAGAGCTAATAACAAGTATGACCACAACCTGCAGCCGGCCCACGTCATCCCAGTGCTCTCTTATCTGAATCCTGTGGCTGCCTACCTTCCCGTCCTCGCCGATGCTGTACACGGTGTTCTCATCATAGCTGAACTCCACAGAGTAGACCTCCCCGTAGTGGGCCCTCCAGCTCATCGCGCACTCGTGCTGCTGCATGTCTGAGGCAATGAGACACCATCACTCACATCCTGGCCAGGGCTCTGAAGAAGGCATCTGCCTGCAGCAGGAGGCCCCCTCACCCTCTACTCAGGCTGACAGCTGTTCTGAGGCCAAGGGCAGGCACCCAGGACCCAGTGAGCACCATAAAGCTGACCCTGCCCAAGATGTCAGGCTGCTTCTGAGCCTCAGAGGTGGCTTCTTTCACCAGGTCAGAAGCAAGGCTCAGGACTCCCTGAGGGGACCTCATCTGGACAGCCCTAAGTCTAGCAAGACACCCAAGAAACTGCCCTCTGTAACTTCCCCATGGGCGCCCTGGGAATCCCCTAAAGATACAGTTGCCTTTCCCCAGCCCAGGCTCTGGGGATGTCTCCCGGGGACAGAACCCAACCTGAGGATTTGTACACAGCATGCCAGGTGATTCTGATGTACGCCTCTGGTTAAGGAGCACTGTTCTGATGCTTTTGAGAATGAACTACCCACAGCAAGTGGGTAGGACGGCAGTACTCTTGTGTGCCCTCCTGTATTTCACATGGGTGACAAGGACTCAGATGGAACAACTCAAGACTCAAGGACCGCTGAGCTCCACCCCCTCCCACGTCTATTATGGTGGGTGTTTTGAAAACACTGACCAAAGTTAAGCTCTAGTACATGCATCTGAAGTCAGGGTTTTGCAAAAGCCTCTGGCCCAGCTGGCAAAAAAAATCCAACATTGGCAAAAAAAAAAATGCCTGGGACATCTAAGGAGATACCAAGGATTGCTATGAGCACACTTGCATACCAAACAGCCGGATGACGCCATCAGCTGCCCCTGTGACCAGCAGGTTCCCGTTGTGATTGAAGGCTGTACAGTTGATAGCAATGGGTTCTGGATCCAGGGAGAACTGGAGCTATTGAAACAAAACAAAAATGCCAGTAGCAGATCTTCACTGAGCCCAGGCATGCTGCTTATTCCAGTGCAGACAGGTGCCCCAGACTGGGTTTTCCACCAGCTCCTCCCTTATGTAATCTGGAAATGTAGATCTGAGCCTTTGCCAAAGTGCTGTGCCAGTGACCTTCTGTGCTCTTTTGAGAACAAGGTCTCTGTGCCTATTCTGTTTTCCATAGATAGATAATAATCCATGCTTGCTCCATTATAAAATAAATAATACATTATCTTAGCAGCCTACACTTCACCAGAATGCATTCCAAGCAAATTCTCATTGAAAAATCTTATTGCTCTCAGAAAATAACACTTCATCAATCACCTTTGATGACAGACAACACTAATAAACCTGCCCTATGGCTCCCCACAGAAACACTTAGAAATGTAGTAGCAAACAAAACCACCTCATAGAACATAAGGTCTAACATAACGTAATGAATGAACATTATCATTTCAAACAATATGGAACCCTGGGAACCCTAAATAATCCTCCTGAAATTAAAAATGCAAGATAGAATGTTATCTAAAATACACACAGAGTACTGAGCTAGCAAATAAAAGAATCCTCTAGGGCCAAAACTAAGACAAAGCAAGAATGCAGAGAACTAGCGCACTCCAAAGCTGCCTTTCATTATGGGGCATTAATCAGATCCAGGTGACTCAAGTTCCCATTCTGCTTCCCATGAAGAGCTCAGGAGCCTGGAGACAACAATGTGTGACCTGCCCAAGGTCAGGCGATAAGAAACCGCACATATGTAACAAACCTGCACGTTGTGCACATGTACCCTAGAACTTCAAGTATAATCAAAAAAAAAAAAAGAAAAAGAAAAAAGAAAAGAAAAAAGAAAAAAGAAACTGTCACACAGAGCTGGGACTCCAAAGAGCTATACCTTCAGTGCAGGAATGAACTAGAAATAAACCTACTTCACAGAAAGGGATAACAAGAAAACTTACCTCCCTGCAAATTCATAACCACAAACTAGCCCTGACATGGGAGGAACCTGGCAAAAACTAATGTAAATCCAAAGAAATGCACCTCCAACCCAAACTTCAAAATATTCTCAGAGATACTAGCCCAAGAAACACCATGATCACAATTCATAAGAAACAGGAAAATAAGACAAAAGGAGCCAGCACCCACAGAAACAGAGCAGAATTAGACCCACAAACTTCAGACATTAGATTTATAACGCACAACATACAAGCACATTCAATTGTTCAACGAAATAACATAAGGAATTGAAAATATGGGTAAAAATGAGAGACTATAAACACAACAAAGCAGGTTTTAAAAAATGAAGCTGAGCTTCTAAAAATGAGAAATACAATAACTTAAATTACCATCCTTATAAATAGATGAAACAGAAAACTAGGTATAGTATAGTAAAGGAAAGATTAGCAAACTGATAGATCTGAAGAAACTCTTATCAAGAATGCCGCCAAGTGAAACAAAAAAGAGGAAGAGGCAAGTGCCAACACATATGGAATGGGAGGTCCAGAAGGCAAGAGATGATCAGAGAACCGCAATACTGGAAAAAATGATGACTGAGAATTTTCCAGAATTGAACAAAGACATAAATCCTCTGATTCAGAAAACAAATCCCAAGCAGAACTTTAAAAAAAACAAATTTTAAAACTTAAAAACCAGAAAATCCAGACCCAGAGAGCCAGAGAAGATTTTAAAAGCAAACAGAGAGAAAAGACAACGAAGGAATGCCAATTACATGGAGAGGTAATGTCCCGGTCTCAGCAAAGGCAGCCAGAGGATGAGGCAAGTCACAAGGTTAGGGAAGCAGTGTTCAGCCTGGAATACAAGAAGCTATTCTAGAAAAACACATATACTGTGGTTCCATTTATATGGAGTCAGAAAACCCACAAAACAAAAATTTGGTTGTTTAGGGATATGTAATAGCATGGTAAAGTAATTTTTAAAATGTAAGGCAGGTCGAGCACAGTGGCTCATGCCTGTAATCCTAGCACTTTGGGAGGCTGAGGTGGGTGGATCACCTGAGGTCAGGAGTTCGAGACTGGCCAACATGGTGAAATCCATTTCTACTAAAAATACAAAAAATTAGCTGGATGTGGTGTTGGGCGCCTGTAATCCCAGCTACTTGGGAGGTTGAGGCAGAAGAATTGCTTGCACTCAGGAGGTGGAGGTTGTGGTGAGCCGAGATTGTGCTACTGCACTCCAGCCTGGGTGACAGAGCAAGACTCTGTCTCAAAAAAAAAAAAAAAAGTAAGGCAACAGTATGACAAAATTCAAAACAGGTTCTCTCTGGAAGAGAAAAAGACCAAGATTGGGAAGAACTACACAAGAGCTAAAATGTATTGGTGATGCTCTCTATAAACTGCGATGGGTCTACGGGTGCTCACTGTACTGCTTTTCTTCTCATTATACTATACCCCTATGATTTCAATATGCTTTTGTATGTATTCAATGTTTAATTAAAACCTTGACAATCACAAGTAAACACATAATTACAAATTGTAATGAGAGCTTTGGAGGAAAATACAAGATGCTACGAACTAAGAGGAATTGAATTAAACCAGTGGAGAGGACAGTGGGCAGAGAGGGGCACAAGCGATAGGTCTAGAATATGTCCCTGGAAATGCAGAGAAGTGGTCAGACTGGAAACACACTGGCAGCATTTGCTTACGGACTGACTGTGTGAGCAGAGGGAAAAGGACAGGTCTGGGAAGAACCCCAATTTTTGTTTTTTGTTTTGTTTTTTTTGAGACAGGGTCTCACTCTGTCACCCAGGCTGGAATGCAGTGGCACCACATCAGCTCACTGCAGCCTCCACCTCCCAGGCTCAAGCAATCCTCCTGCCTCAGCCTGCCAAGTAAGTGAGCACCACCACACCCAGTTAATTTTTAAATTTTTTGTAGAGACAAGGGCTCACTACATTGCCCAGGCTGGACTTGAACTTCTGGCCTCAAGCAATCTACCTGCCTCAGCTTCCCAAAGTGCTGGGATTACAGGCATGAGCAACTGCACCCGGCCAAGATCCCAAATTTCTAGATGAGGCACATTTGCCAAAGTAAGGAAAATTATGAGGGGAGGGATGGATGTGGCAAGGGGTGGAGGTCAAGAATTCGGGTGTGACCCTGACAGGCCTGAGAGGTCTGAGAGACCCAAAGGGAACACAGAGCACTTCTACAGGCAGATGCAGAACAGAACAAACTGAACATCTGGAACAGGAACCAACTGAAAGTAGGAGCCTCGAGTTTTCAGCAGCATTAGGAAACAATGTGTTCAACATAAAGGCCGTATGACTTGTGAGCAGTGAAACAAATCATTTTAATAAGAAGTAGCACTGCCTTGGAAGGTGAGTTTAGCATCATTCAGTCTCTCTGGGGCTCAGGGTGGCAGCTGCAGCATCTATTACTGTCTTGAAGGAAGGGGTCCTCGGCTCCAAGGTGGGGCCCAGGTCCCCTGGGAGCAAGTTCACAGGCTGTCTGGTCACCTCGCTTCTTATGAATCTGCCTGTGTCCTTGATACTGCTGGCTGCTGCTGCTATAATTCTCATACAATTCTAAGTTAACAGGATGTCAGAGGGAGACACGAGTCCTCTCCTAAAAAATCAACCACAGGGGCCCTCTGGTAGGTTCTGTGTGACTCCTAAGTTTGTAGCACAATTCTGAATGACATGTCACTAACAATCTGCCCAGTTGGAGTACACTACTTTTCAACACTTAAAATTTTATTAAAAATCTGAGGAGACCAAAGCAAAAAGAGGGAAGAGGCTCTTCAGAAACCCAAGGGAATGCAGAGAGTGTGCCTGGCTCAAGAGAGAGCCATAGGGCAGGCCCGTACCTGCTGCTTCATGCTTTTTGTGTCCCACAGCAGCAGCCTGCCAGGAACCTGGTTCATGCCCTTGCTGCCGATGTCTGGTACTGAGAAGTCCACCTGGGAAGTGAGGCTCGGAGCTGCAGCCGAACAGACGAAAGAGGCCCCGTTGGGGCTGCACGCAAGGGACAGGATTCTGCAACACACATGGGCCTGGGTCAGACCCTCCACCTGCCCACAGAGGGAGGGTGCACTTTGGTCCTGAGGCTGGATCCTGCACAGGAGATGGGGCACAAGGCTCGGGAAAGGCCTAGCCCCGCAGACCACACTTGGTAGCCTGCGGCCTTGATGGTGGGGGGTGGGTTCCAGCTCACCTGGGCATGTCCTCGTTGATACTGATTTCACAGAGATTCTTCTTGGCTTCCGTGTCATAGAGACGCACTGTCCCCACACCACTGCCCAGCAAGAGCTGGAACGACAAGGGGCGGGAGGTGGGAAGGATAGCATGGAGTGAGGCCAAGTCAGGGAGGATCTCCAGAGGGGGCGAGGCTGGGCAGGCTGTGGGGGTGAGGCCCCTCCTCTATGCATCCAGGCAGTTCGGGGGAAATCTGGCTACAATGGGCCTCATTTTAAAATTAAAGAAAGACATGAGAGCTGACCTTGAACTTCTAAGCAAAACCACAAAAAGTATCTGTGGTATGGGAGAGACGTGTCACCTTGGACACATCTGGAAATGTTCCGGCTGGTGAATGAGGCCCTCTGATCCTCCCTTTCTTCAGTTTGAAACGCCAGCTGTTGGAACCCTTCCTTCCCACTCTTGGTCTGCCCAGCACCCCTCCCAGCATACTGGCTTCGGCTGCCATGGGGCCTGGGTGACTCCCATTTGCCTTTTCAGGGGACAGCTCTGGCTCTGGGTCTATAAAGACCTCCAGAAAAAAAATAAAAGGGGCTATCCTTGCATTCAGGAACTTGTGACTTATTTGGTGAAAAGCTTCAAAAATAATAATAGTGCCAGAGGAAAGTGCCAGAAGCAGCCCAGGTCTGAGGGTGTCTCCCAGGAATATTAGGTAGAGTGTGACCTTGGCGTTCACTTGGCAAACTGGCGCTGGCAAAGGGCAAGCCCTGAGGTCATCCATGAGGATAATCCCTTCAGCTGCCAAAAATTACAGAAAAACAGGGTTTGCATCTTGGGCTATGTGGTATGATCCCCACAAATGAAGTAAAAGAAAAAACAGCAAGTCAGTCTTACCTCCTTAACTACAAGTCCTATCTCAAATACAAAATCCAGAAGGAAGAACACTGTACTATTCCTGGGGACAGTAACACCCATGGGAACCACGAAATAGAACACCAGCCCCTCACCAGCGGAAGCCACTTCCCATGGGGCCTGGCACGGGAGGGCGCCCACTGAAACTGCAGCTGGAAACACAGACAGATGGGCGGACGGCAGTCTGGCAGGTAGTCGCCAGGGCACACCACCACAGACAGGAAGAAGCCGTGTGTTCCAGGCCCCCTGCAGCTCATTTCAATCTGTCAATGTGGTAACCTCACTGCCTTCCCACAACAGGAGCCTTCTGGCCAGTCTTGGATGTGTGTCCCTGAATCCCCAGTAATCAAAAGAAGGGAGGAGAACTGGCTTGGCTGTCTTGACTCAGCCGGTGGAGAACCCTGGGGAATTCCTCCACTGAGCCAGCAAAGCAGGGCCCATAGACCACCATTACTCACCAGTCTGTCCCGTTTGGTGGCCCATTCCAAAGACAGCAGCGGCGATTTGGAAATGGAAGACGCTTTGGTCTGCATGATGGGGTTGAAGGACCACACTTTGATAACCCCATCTACATCTAAGCTGGCGACTCTCCTCCCAGAGCAATCCACTCTGAGGTGAGAGAAAAGGGAGGCCTGTCAGCTGGCTTCTCAGTCCCCATCCTCTTCCGCTAATGCCAAGATGATCGCTTTCCTGACTTCCTTACCGTTTTTAAAAAACAATCCCTAGAGGTCTACATTCAAAGGACTGGTATAGACTATTTCCAGAAATATTCATTCGTTTGTTTAAGAAACACTTAAGTGCCAACCATGTGCGGAGCTTTTGGTCAACTCTGGGCAAACAGCAGTGAGCAAGAGTTGCAGGGCCCTGCCCTGGGGCCACTTGCAGTCTCTGGAGATTTAGAGCCTCCAGACTCACATTCCAGAACAGCCCAAGGGCCCCAAGAGCTGTCAGGGCTGTCAAAACAAGAAACCCACCTACCAGCTGAAAATTATGCCTCACTAGGGTTTGTTCTTGAAAGGTTTTTACTGTGCTTAAGTAAAAACTTACAAACGGTAAATTACAAATTAGGTATTTACCTAAAAGTACCAACATAAAGCAAATTAAAATTGAGTGAGTTTGGGGGGCTAAAGTAGGGTAAATTGTTCCTAAAACTGAGAAAAACACAATTAGAAAGGGCAGAGAGGCCGGGTGTGGTGGCTTATGCCTGTAATCCCAGCATTTTGGGAGGCTGAGATGGGCAGATCACTTGAAGTCGGGAAGTTCAAGACCAGGTTGGCCAACGTGGTGAAACCCTGTCTCTACTACAAATATAAAAATTAGATGGGTGTGGTGGCAGGCATCTGTAGTCCTAGCTACTTGGGAGGCTGAGGCACAAGAATCGCTTGAGCCTGGGAGGGCAAGGTTGCAGTGAGCCAAGATCGTGCCATTGCACTCCAGACTAGGCAAGAGAGCAAGACTCTGTCTCAAAAAAAAAAAAAAAAAAAAACAAAGGGCAGATGGGCTGACCAGTCCGCTGGCAGCTCCAAGCAACTCCCATGATTCTTCAGCCATGACTGTGGCCCTTGTCCAAGCCCCCATTCTCTGCCATCTCCTGCTGGCCGCTGCTTGAAAATCTGAGCTTCCCAGGGTTTCCTTGGCCCCAGGCCCAACCCACCTGCAGTGCATAATGGACGAGTGGTGTTCCCCGTACTCCTCCTGTCCCAGCACAATAAAGGGCTGCTCAGGGCGGACTCCTCCACCCTCAGGGCCTGCCGAGGACGCCCGAGTCAGTGGCTCCACTGGCTCCGTGTGGAGCTCTGGGCAGGGCTCAGCCTCTGGGCCGCTGGCTTCTGGTTTCTTCTCTGCACACTGTCACAAGCAGGGCGGGGACAAGTCAGCCAGGAAAAGGTCCCCCACACCAGGGCATACACCACAGGGGGACTAGGCCTAGGCCGCAGCATTTTGCGGGTCTCTTGGTAATTAGAGTGGAGAGGAGAGCTCTGACCTGCGAGGGTACTGCTTAACTCATCCCAGGAGGGTGCAGGGCCTGCCCCCCTGACAGCCCCTTCCTGGAGACTTCGCTCCACACAGGCCCTGCTGAAGGAAAGGGGGCTGTGGCCTCTCTGTGACACAGCTGATGGGACCCAGGACACACATCTGCCGTGACAAGAGGCCAGGGGGAGGATGCGTGGTGCAGGTCACACACCGCACTGAGCATTTTACAGATTTCTCTCATTTAGTCCTCCTCGAACAAAGATGCTATTATTTTCCCCATTTTACAGCTGTGGAAACTAAAAGACTGAAAGAGAAGCCAAATATCTTGCCCAAAGTCATACGGCTGGCAAGGGGGAGAAACTGGATGTGAAGCTGGGTGGGTGACAGGTAAGCCCGGCCCCTTTCCAGTGCACCCCTAGGCCCACCAGCCCTCCTGGGAGGTGGGCACTGAGAAACTAAGAAACAGACACAACTGGCCAGTAAGAAAGACAGAGACCCAAGGGCCGCTGGGGGTTCAAGGCTGCCCCGTCTCTGCGTCCCTGGGGCAGCAGGTGTTGGCTACCATCTGGTGCTCACCTAGACACAATCCAGGCTGGGGGCATCGGCCAGGGCACTCTCTATTAGCCCTGGGGTCCAGATGCTCCTGCAAGTGCTTCCTCAGAGAGGCCGGAGGAGGAGTTCAACAATAAAAAATAATAACAGAGGAACTTCAGACCTTATGGGGCTGTGGCTGGCCCCCAAGTGCATCTTGAATCCTGAAATGCCAGAACTTATAATCTGAGTCTTAAGGTTCCGTTGTTACCACAGTAGCAGGCTGTTAATGAGGAAATGCCTTTAAAACAGGCAAATAGCCTCAATTATGAGATAAATGGTCAAGAAGGTGACTTGAGCAAGAGAACCAGTAAATACCTTAGACTTTGCCATCGATCAGGAGTATCTGGCAGAAACAGAAGGAGCTGTAATGCCACAAAGAGCAGGCCATGGCCCACACTGGCCAATGAGGGGAGTCCCCAGAGCCCCGGGCTCAGCACAGAAGGGCCTGAGCCACAGCCTCCCACTGTGTGGGCACATGGCCCTCAGTGCAGCAATGCAGGCAGCTGGGCCTCAGGCAGCACAGGAGAAAGGAATCCTGTGACCAAGCAAGTCTGAGTGACTGGGTGAACCGAGGGAACCAGGTCTCCAGGAGCCCAGGACAGGCTGCTAAGCACAATTAACCTAAGGGAAGGATGAGTACGCAAAGGTTCCCAAGCCAGCTTAATCACAGAAGTCATCTTCTGGGAGCACTTCCAGAGGCCTGCATTTTTTGGCCCCTACTTAAGGAAATGCAGCATGGGAGAAATGGACCACAGAAGAGCCAGGCAAATGATGAACCCAAATAACCAAAATACAAGCCATTAAAACCAATTAGGCAAAAGCACACTCTGCACAGCAGCAGACTCAGAGGAGAGAGAAGAGGAGGCCTCCACATTGCTCCTCAGTAGCTGCATGAGTGTCCCCAGGAGTGTTCAGGACAACCCCATACCTGGGAAGTGGTTGTGGAGAAAAGTTCCTTCCTCTCCTTGCCGTGGTCCTGCAGGCGCCGCTGCCGGTGCTGTGACCAGCCGGACTCCCCAGTGGCCAGCCCGCTGAGGAGGCTCTTCCCATCCTTGGCTCCTGACATCGGGTCCTTTCCCTTGGTGCCCTAGAGGAAAAGAAGCTGGCTGTGAAGTCTCTTCCCATCTGCCCAGGTCATGATAAGCATGCCAGGAAAGCAGCAAGAACCAGGGAGTGCCTTCTCTACCCTACAGCTCCCAGGTAAGGTCAGCCCTGGGCGGGCGGGGGGCGGGGAGGCAGTGGGCAGGAGGGGACACGGTGGAGGGAGGCAGTGGGCAGGACAGGGGTGCGGTGGGGGGGGCACGGTGGGTTGGGGGCAGGTGGTTAAAATGGTGTTGGTTTAGCTAGGTAGGTAAGGTCATAGTCAGCCCCTGCTATGACCTCCTTCTTTCTGTCCTCTACCTGTTAAGAGGACAGGTCACCTGCAATCCTCATCCTGCGGTATCTCTCATCTGGAGGGAGATGTCACCTTGATCTAATCGGAACAATTTAGTCTAGTTGAAGGGGAAGAGCCAGCACTTACTAAGTGATGACTAAGGAAGGCCGGGGCCTATGCTTGGTGTTATACACATTTACAAGCAACAATATTTTTGGGCAATCTAAAAATTATTTATGCAACAAGCAATCGCCTCTGGAGGGAAATGGAACACAGTACCCTCTCTTGTTTTGGGCCAAGTGTGGACTAAAGCAGCTAATATTAACAAATACTGAGATGTTTAAAAGTGATTACTAAAAAACCAGAAATTCTTAACAGAAATTGTTGAAAACCCAAGGAACATTAAAGAAAGATAAATTGGACAGGAAATAAACTGGTATTTTCTGGCTCCTTTTCATAACAAGAGTGATAGGGTCAACTAAGTTATAACAAGAGGGAATGAATTTGATCATCCCCACCCCACGCATATAGAGAGAAGAAGTCTCTATTCTTAATCTAGAAACTCTTAAAAGGAGCTGCCACCCCGCACCTTTCCAGATTGTTGGACAGGGCTCTCTTTTTCCAGGTTTATACCCACAAATTGTGATGTTCAAACACCCTCACCCTCATTTTTTACACTTTTAGCCAAGAGATGAATGCAAACAGCCACTCAGGTTTGAGACCAGTCTTCTTGAGAAACCATTTCTACACAAGCCCTAAGTGAAGAGAAGAAACTCAATCGAAGTCTACCTACTGCTTTCCAGTTTTTCTACTTCTGATTTTTTATGTCAACAGTAAACAATTTAAAATGATTAACATGGAGTCCTTGGAATCCTGCAGCCATGTGAACAGTTAAGAAAGAAAATTTTAAAGGACTATTAGCTTACCTGGAACCAAACCATGGCTAACCTGCAGGGTATTTGCTATTTTTGGCCTGTTTATAAATTTCAGGTACTTCCGTGAACAAAGAAAGGATGGTAAATCTGTCTCAATCAGCCATAAACACATTTAATTCCAAGTATTAGAACTGTGTCAATAACAATTGTGTATGGGTCCTGGGAGGACAAAAGCCACGGAGAGGTAATGTCCACTCCTCAGAGAGTTTCAGAGAGATGGAGTGGGGAGGTGGCCTGTTGGAGTTGGCTGTCAAGGCTAAGGTCTGGGGAGGTGGTAGGCAGTTGCGTCGTGTCCTGTTTCAAGACAAGGCTCTGAAACTCCCATAGAACAAATCACTGAAAATGCAAACACCAAGCATCACAGTCCAGAAGGTGCCACATTTTGCGCTGCTACATGTATGCCACACTGTACGTGGGCCACAGGGGGACTCTGCCTTGGAAACAAAGGTGGGAACTGTTACAGAGGGAGACAGGCACTTTGTGGGCCCCTTCCTGCCTTATTCAGCCCCTCCACTGGATAAATGGTGTCTTTTCCTTTTTCAGCAACAGTAAAGAGTGCTCAATTCAATTGGTGAATATTGATGGAAGGAGGCGGTTTCGAATTCCTCTCGCTGATTTGAAAGCCACTTGTAACACTTCCCCAGCAAGAGCAAACAATAAAACACTGAGAAGTACAAAGGTAATACTTCCTTCACAAGTCAAGATAGCAAGGAAGGCGTCTGGTACAGAGAAGAAGAACTGCCTTTACAATGATAGGGCAGTTTATGCCAAGAGAGTGATGGACCTAAGCATGACCTATCAGATTTTGCTTAAAGAAGAGGAGAGGTTCTCCTCTCTCCTTAAATCTATGTTAGTCACTGAAGAAGAAGAATAAAAGGTAGTAATATATTAAAAGCTGGTGAATGCGGTTGTCCACAAAACTTTTTAATAAGTAAGTGAAGGCCAATTTGTGTCTAGCCACAAATGTACATAACAAGTGAAGGTTTACTGGCAACTGTTAATTTTTCAGAAATAAAAAGCTAAAAAAAAAAAAAAAAAAGCAAGACAAAACAAAGGAAAAAGGGGTAAAGTCACAATGCAATGTAAGTCATTACCTTCAAACAAATCCATACAATTATGGCCAAGCACTCGCGTATGGGTAAAGAGCTGCAGAGAATGAAAGACGTCAGCAGAACTGTGTACTCTCTAGACAATGACACTTGCACACAGAGAAGCTCGCACCCTTCTGGAAGCTTCTTCTACTATGACTCTACCTTACACATCTTTGTAACCTTAGCACCCAGCACCACACCCGCATAAGCTGGGCACTCATTCATGACTGGCTAAATAGACAAATGGATGGACTGATGGACAGATGAAATAACTGTTAATTGAAAGTTTTCTTTCATTTTAAGTGCAACCCTCATAATAGTCTTTAACTGCTGGCTTCAAATAATAGAACATCCCAATAGTCTAAAGTATATTCTGTCATAATCTACCTGACTCCTGCAGTTCAAGAGAGACACGGTAACCTCTGTCTTATCATTTGATCTTCTCACTCTGGAGACAGACATAAGTTGATACCCATTAATTTCCGGTGGACTGAGTAGGTCAGGAGGGATTCCAGAGCCTCACAGAGCTTACTAGGATGGCAGCCATCCAGACGGAGCAGGAAACAAGTTCCAGTAATTTGGTCTCACCTGAAGCTAAACAAAGTTACCCAGAAAACGGGCCCTCATAACACAGAAATCCCAGAATGAAAGACAGGCTTTCCCCTTCCTGTCAAGATCCTTGGGAAAAACCTTCAGGGCAGTGGTTATGACCACTTACTTCTCAGTAACTGGGAGGTAATTTGACACTAATAAGAGTCACAAACACAGAAGTTTGTGGATGCTTTGCTTGCCTTACATTACAGCTGATTAAAGGGTATCTCTATAATGAGGTAATTTCCACGGCTCACCAAGTGGGTGTAAAAGGAGCAGAATTATCGCTGGCGGGAAGGATGGAGTACAAACTACAGGCTATGTGAGCCAAGCAGCAGCCCAGGCAAGCCTGCTATGGATGTGCCCTCCCTGGCTCTTGTAATTAGAGATGCTAGAAGGGCTTGGGAAGTGTAGTTTTGCAGTTATTTCCACACAAAAAAAAAAAAAAAAAAAAAAAAAAATTGCCTCCAGACTCATATTGAAAGCCTGGAGAGTATTTGCCAGGCTTTCAATATAAAAGCAATCTATTTTGCATCTATTTTGCCATCTATTTTACAAGAATAATGCTATGAATGTTTCAGTAATAATGACAACGGGTACAGCAACCAATTACAAGCAGACAAAATGCTTATGTGAGCAAAATTTACGACACTCTCTATAAACTATATTTAAGATAGGAAAGTCTAATCATTTTTACAATATTGCTAATTTAACAATAAAATACAGCCTATTTTTTTGTGTGTGCTTATCCTTTAACAGTACAAAAAAAAGAAGGGCTCTGGTGTAGTAGTAGCAAGGAAAAAAGATGATATGCTTAATATACACTAATAAAGCAATGTGGCTTATTTAAAAACCAATGCCATTGTATACTGAGTTCAAAGCAGTATATTATCAAAATGGCAGGAAGTGATCCTTCCATGCCCTGCATTTAGTATCTGTGAGAGAGCATCTGGAATCGTACACTCAAATTTGGGCATTAATTGTAATAGTGGGATGGAAACATTAGAATGTCCCCCCAGAGCAGGAGGCCAGGATGTGAGGGGAAATCATGCCATAGGGACAAACAGTTGAGGTGGGAGTTGAAGGGAGGATGAACAAGAGTGCTTAGCATGGAAAAGATAGGAAGAATCATTCTATACAATAAGCCTTATTATTCTATGTAGTTCCAGAGGGCTAAGCTAAGATCCATGAGGAAAAGTCATAAAGAAGTTTCTTCTAATAGCTTTCTAACATGCATATGTTCCTGCTTTGACAAGCAGTGAGCACTGCATCTTAGGAAGCAATCAATCCAGACAGTGTACTCCTATACTCAGCAGAAGGTGGGCCAGATGACCTTCGAGCTTCCCTCTAACTCTAAAATTCTGTGATTTTCTTGAACCTCAAATCTACTAGTTACTTTTAGAAGTGAAACATTAATGCTGAATCTAAATCATCTACCACTAATAAAAAACAAGTGACCTGACTATTGGGTTTTTTAGATTAGAGATCTCTTTCGTCTTCACTGAAGAACTAGAAACTGCTCTGTTAACATACCACACAGTGACCCAATCTTTGTTCCATTATATTTTAGAGGAAAGGTAAGGCATGTTTTACTGCAAATCACACATTCTTATCCCCATTGCTTAGCTGTAAACTGCACAAGTAATTTCCAATCTCATTTCAACCTCACCATGTGACACATAGTTCCTAACCACATACAGTATGGCCACAGCTTACTCCCACAGAAGCTGTCTCTATGTTTTCTTTCAAGTTAATGAAATTGAATTTCATAATTTCAAGCTCATTTCAAAGGACTCAACATTCCACATGTCACTTATTAAACTTATAAAATGTTGCACAGTGAGAGATCCAGAAAGCAAGCAGTACAACTTACTCGGCCACATTCCACAGAACTGGAATTCTAACTTTAAGATTTGAATTTCAGAAAAATATTCACAGGAGTAACCATGATTGAGTTTTAACTGCCTGAACCCTCATGGCTGCTAAGATTATAGTTTTTTTGCATTAATGGCACTTTAGGTCTCAGAACTAACTCAGGTACCCACATGGGCCAGGGCCTGCAGGAATACAACTTCTACTACCAACATTTACTGAGTGCTGACCCTCTGCCAAGCACTCTTCTTCTAGCCGCTCAATTCATCCTTCCCTGGGAAGTAAATACTATATTATCATCCCAAGCAAACTGGGGTGAGTTTAAGCAATCTGAGCACCAATGACAAACGAGGAGCTAAAAGTAAAGTTGCCTGGCCCCAAAGCCCATGCTCTTTCTGATCCAGTGTCCTGCTCAGTGTCTCCAGCTCAACAATACCCAGCCCAAGTGCTGTATTCCAATGGCAGCCTGAGGCAGACCCCTACCTCCCTGGGTATAGCAAGCAGCCCCAAACTGCTGTGCCACTTGCAACTGGTCTCACGCCGAGGCTGGTAAGAGAAGAAGCCACAGACTATGACTGTAACTAATAATGCACTCAAAGAGAAAGTGTCCCTATGCAAGCAATAAACAGTCTGCAGGCATTTCTGAAAGCAATGAATTCTGACAGTGTCTGCTAGTTAAACTAGTCAGTAGGACCCTTGGCTTTTTTAGACATAAGCTGACATAAAAAAAAAAAAATCCACTTGCAGTTTTCCATAAAGGTAAGAAATAGTGAAAATCCTTTGCAGAATCAGCAAATACCAACTTGTAGGCAAAATGCATGGATTCAGAGGTAATTCTTGATTTACTCTTTAGCCAAACACTATTTTTATATCACCAAAAATTCAAAATTCTAATTGCCTGAACCCACAGTTGAGCCACCAAAACATAGTCATAAGCCCTCATGAGTTCATAGGAAATTTATGAGAAAAGAGGGGAGACTCTTCAAAGCCTGCTTCCTGTCATCAGATCTACTACTTCACCCAGGAAGCATCACAGACTTCAGAGAACTGGCACAGGAGTGCAGGCAGGGGAAGGCAACCCCTTGGGTCAGGAGACCGGGCTGTGAGGTCTGGCACTGCCTTGATCAGTGCACAAGCATCTACCTAGCATCTCAAACACCACAGTGCCTGCAGTCTAGCCACAGGTGAAGATGGAGCGGGGAGCCAGAACGCATTCAGTGGATTTTCCTCCTCCTCCTCCCAGTTCCTCCGCTACAGTCTTATCTAGATTCTCATCCTGCAGAACCATCACTTTCTGAGACGAAAGGCAGGGAAGGGGGAAGAAAGGTAATGAGATGTCAATTTAGAATCTCATCAACATGCCCAATAAATCAGTCCTAAAGGGAGGGCAAATAAGTCTACACTTGACCAGGAGGTCTGGAAGCATAGGCAGCCGTTAGGGGCTTCTTGGCCACAGTTAGAGAGGCAGGACTTGTGCTTACCTGACCACCGAAGGACTCTTTCTTGGCCGAGCTCTGAGCTTGAGGAGGGCCCTGGGCAGGCGACAACCTTGAGGGGCTCTTCTTACTCTGAGGCAGCAGCGAGGACAGGAAGCCCACGCGAGGTGACTGGGAGAGGGAGGCATTCCTTTGGCTGCACACCATGGCACTGGTCAGCAAACACACCACAGGGTCAGAGGGCTGAAACGGGATGTGGAAAACCAAGAACATAGACCTCCCGGGCTATGGATGATGTTAAGTGACCAGGCCTGGGTCAGGTCCAGGAGGCTAGGCTTTAAGGTGGTATCCTTGGTATCATTTTTTTGTACAAAGGGAGCCAGCAGCGTATCTGTTACAAGGGTGAAGTCTGCGGCTCTTCTTTGAGGGTCACAGTAAACTCAGAGCTGTCTTGTCCGATAGCCACTGGTCACGTGTGCTACTGAGCACATGAAAAGTGGTTAGTTCAAATCAAGATGTGCTTGAGATGTAAAATTCACACTGGAATTCAAAGACTTGGCATGAAAAGAAGTATAACATAGCTTATTAACATTTTGTTTATATCCAGTACATATTGAAATGAAGTTTTGAATATACTAGGCCAAATAAAATATATCACTAAAAGTAACTTCATCTTGTTTTTTGTTTTTTTTTAACATAGCTACTAAAAAAGTTAAATTACATATTTGGCTCGCATTTTATTTCCATCTGAAAGCACTGGCTCCACCACCACAGATATGTCATCTGGTGCAGTACTTGGTTATGTGGAGGTCTGGAATCCGGCTGCCTGGGTTTGCATCGTGACTCATCAATCACTATCTTCCTCACCTGTGTGTACCTCCGTTTCTTCAACCACTACTATTATTATCACCAGCTGGGGCTTCTGCTTTAACTGGCTGTTTCTGAAGGTCAAATACCTCTCTCTAATCTGCCTTCCTCTTTAAACCATCAGAGAGGTGCATGCTTCTACTGAGGAATGCATCCAACCTGTGGTTATCAATCTTTCCATACATGAGATGCTCCTTCCAATGCACAAAACCTTCCCAAGACTTTACCATAGTGGTTGTTTTTATTTATCCAGGTTACACATATCTGGATGTAGAGTTGGCAGAGCTGTGCAGTTCCCCAGCTCTAGGCAGAGCCACAGGCTTGGAGGCTCAGAACTCTAGAGGACTTTTGAGGCCATGGGGACCTTACTCATAAAGCTCTGAAGCAAGGCTGGACGTGGTGGCTCATGCCTGAAATCCCAGCACTTTGGGAGGCCAAGGCAGGTGGATCACTTGAGGTCAGGAGTTTGAGACTAGCCTGGCCAATATGATGAAATCCCATCTCTACCAAAAATACAACAAAAATTAGCCAGGCATGGTGGCATGCACTTGTAATCCCAGCTGCTTGGGAGGTGAGGCAGGAGAGTCTCTCGAACCCAGGAGGCAGAGGTTGCTTTGAGCCAATATTGTGCCACGGCACTCTAGCCTGGGTGACAGAGCGAGACTCCATCTCTAAAAATAAAAATAAAGCTCTCAAGCAAGAGCAGTGTGTACCAGGAGGCTCTTCCGCAATTCTCCTTCAGCAGGCACAGAAGGCTACAGGCAAGGCAAGATCAGAGGGAACCGTGGGGGTGAGAGCACAGAGGGCAAAGAAAAGGAGAGGGCCGTCACACACACTCACAGTTCCGAGTCCCCCAGGCGGTCCATGTTGGAGACATAAGGAGGCAATTTGTGTTGGACCAAGGCCTCTTCCTCTTCTGGCTGTTGCTCCTCTTTCTTTAGTCGGTGGATTTCAGCTTGCAATGCAAAAAGCTACACAGGGGTGGGGCTGAGTTAGCCAGTGATCTCACCTAACCTTCCCTCTGTGGAGGAAGATATCTAGACACATTGCATCCAAGCCCACTGGTCTGAGTGCCACCCGCCTCAGCATCAAGGGGCCCATCTCACTCTGCTCACTGCAGACTGGGAAAAGTGACTGCTGTCGCTGAACAACAATGAGGTGAGAAAACCAAAACCCATTAGAAATCCAAAACCCATTTTCTTTTTAATCATTTGACTTGCTTCCTCCTAGATTCACTGAGAAAAATAGCTCCACCCATCCTGCTTTGCTCTTTGGAATGGAAAAAAAAATTTAATGAATTACAGCGTTTTTAACCTTTTGCCTGAAGAAAATTACATATACACACACCTCAAACCCCAAGAATCTTAAACCCCAGAACCTGAACAGCCTATAATCTTCCTTTTCCTAACAATATCACCTACAGAGATCTTAATTTCAGGAAAGAGAAATGTTCCTCAGGCAAAATGTACAGGCAAATGTGGGTCCCCTGGCTCTACTGTTTTATCGAACTAGAGAAGCATATAGCTGAGTAGGAACAACTAAATTATATCTGGGTTGTAAACTATATATATGCGTGTGTATATATACTTTACATATATAGTTTACATATATACATATACGTATAGTTTAATGTGTGTATATACACATACACATATATAGCTATATGTGGAAAGATGAAACAGACATACGAAAACAGGTCAGTTATAAGGTGGATGCACACAGTCTTTTTCTCCTTAAAAGTTAATTACTCTTACTATATTGTTCATGCTATATATCTGACTTAAAATATGAATCTCACCTCTGGTTTTGGGAGACTGTTACTCTCCAAATTCCCAATACTGACTTTCTGGTAATTCATTTCCATCTGAGAAATTAGGTAGTGGCAGTGAAAAGCTGACTAATATAGTCTTCCACTGCCACTACCTAATTTTACACACAAAAAGCAGAAGTACTTCCCCAGGAGCAAGCCTATTCAGAACAAACCTTCTGACGCAGAACTTCATTTTCTTCTTGAATCTGGTTAGTCCTCTGACACTCTGCATCAAAGTTCAGGATCACAGGGACTGGTGCACAGAATTAAAGAATAAGCCAGCCCATGAAATGTTTACAACTCCTTCCCAAACCCTTGACACATCAGCAAAACACATGAGACACAGGGACACAGAGAACAGAGTACAGGAGCGGTGCTGTGGGCTCTTGTGGGCTTAATGAAATAGTCGCTCCCTTGTCTCGAAGACTTTCTCTAGGTCTGGCCTCATTTCATTCGGACAGACTCACAGACACATGACCATCTGCCTGGCCAGCCCACAAAGGGGACATAAATCCAAACCTAAGCATTTTCTCTCAAATACCAGCAGCAAACAGCTAGCATCCAGTGGACTTCACAGCCAGTCTGAGCTTTAGGGAGGTCAGTACATTCAGCTAAAAGCAGCCCTGGAGGCCAGTGGCTCCACAAGAATACAGCCAATGAGGCAGAAAAGACCAGTCACTTGGCTTCGCCTCCCAGATTGAGCCTCTCCCTGGCAAAGGTTTGGACTGAGAAGAGAAAGCTTTCTGCAGATGGCATGGCCGCCCCAAGAACAACCACAATCTAGCTTGGGATATTGGTCCTTCTCCACTGCCTCAGGCAGCCTCAGTTAGGAGGAGCACAGAGCAGACAGGGCCTCAGAACTGGAAAGAGGACTGGAGCCCATATGTGTGTAACCTAGTTTGAGGACCACTGAAAAGACTTTGACAGTTTCGATTTCACTGGAGGGCCCACGAGGCTAACTGGAGAGCCCTCAGGATGAAGAGAGGGAGCAAGGGGGAGGAAACAAGGCAGCTCTGGCAAGGGTGGAATTCACACTCATCTCTGGCACAGAAAGGGCGAAGGCAGGAAAGGTGCCCTTCCCACCTCCACCACAAAGTGTTCCTCCCAGAGGCCAAAATGCCCGCCCATGGGTGGGCCTCTAAACACCCAAATTTATCAGTGCCTCACCAGCCAGCCCCATTCAAGCCAGACTCCCTTCTCCTCCTCTAAATTTCCAGCCTAGAGAGTATAAACGATGGCCCCGGGAGCTCTGGCTTGTATGTTTGGTAGGCCATAAATTATTTACCTGCATTCTCATTCATTCCCCCTCGCAAATATCCGCATATATATTCTTAAAGCTACTGTGTTTTCTGGCAACTTGAGGAACACTGAAGTTACTATTAGAGACAGTAACTCAAACACTAACGCAGGCAAAAGTTCCAACCCAAGAAGTCTTCTCATCTGTACCTAATCCCAGCAAAGGTATATCCCTTGGAACACGTTTCATGCAGAGAGGGTACTCTCAAGACTGCCCGGTTTCTCCAAGCAGCAGCTGCCTTCCAACCCCAGTGCCTGCTGACAAAGTAGGTGCTAGCACTCCACTGCTGCCACTGTCCCTGCCCACACGTCAGCTAATACTTCAGCAGCACAGTGTCAGAACTAAGATTCATGATTCCCTGGCTTACTGACAAAAACAACCACAATGTGTCCAGTCCCCTCATATGACGCATGAAAATGGTCCCCGGACATTTTTGTAGAAGAAATGCCTGTATGGAGAGCAGCGGGCTATTGATCCTGAGGTCTAGGGGCCTCAGGCTGGGTCCTCAGCCCCAGGCAACTGAAAGGATATGCATGCACTGAAACAGGACGCTCAGGAAGTTGTGCAGGGACACAATGAAGGTGTCGGCCCACTGTCGAGAAAAGTAGGTAGCAAAGGTGGGGTTGGTGTCCGGAGATGGCAGGAAGGGCAGGACAAACCAATCCTTCCACTCAGCCTGGTTCTGGAGTTCTGTGGCCTGCTTTGCAAAGAACTCCTGAGCCTTGTCATTCCTGTTTGTCTGCCAAGACACAAGGAGGTAGCAAGGAGGGAGAAGAGACGGAAATCCAGAGGTAAGACTCTTCATCACTGTACAGCAGACAACCTTTGGCTATCAGCCTGCCAGGTAACTGGCAAAATAAAATTCCATAATATAAAGGAAATCATCACTCTTTTCTCAAGGAACTTGTCATTTCAAAGCTGGTTTAAACTGAAGTTCTAATGATAAATCCCATCCTAAAAATTAATCCCTAGCTGATGTTCAAATAACTAAGTGACTCATTCCTCCAGGTCAGCTATCATCTTTATTACTCAAACTTTAACCCAGCTACTTACATTCTTTAAAATACCACCTTTGTTTTAAGCTTACGTGCTTAGAATAAAAAAGGAAATAGGAATGGGGAAGACAAGTCAGATGATCTACAGATGACGACAAGGAAAAAAAAGAAGGAAAACAGCCAAAAATAATTGCACTGTAACTGCTGCACTCTTTCCCATAATCACATACAGAGTCCTCTCTAGGAACTGGAAGAAAATCTATTTCAGGATCAAAGAGCTCCTTCCACTAAGGGAAACAGAAACCCTGAATCAACAGGTACCTGGATTGTGTAGACAAGATAAAAGCGAAACAGGCTGGTTTTCAGCTTGTGGATGGTGGGTCTGTATATATCCTCCAAGCGGCTGAAGAGTCGACGCTCCAAGTAGCTCCAATAATCCCGAAGGGCAGCCAAGTCATACACCTGCATTAACTGCTGCAGCTGGTCCACAATCTTATCCACCTGGTGAGAAACATGGATGGAGAAGATGGTAAGGGACAGAAGGGAATTCTCCCCTGCATGGAATAAAGTTTTTTCCTCTTGTCATGGCTTCTGGGTGTAAAAAAAAATTTGTAAGTTAGCAATCTATAACATTTTCAAAACATACTAATGCAATGGTTTTTCAGTTTTCTGATGTTAGAGAAGTGGTTTGACCCTCTAGCAAGCACGGAAATTTCAGGTGTAAAAGGGCTCTGGGCCAGAACGTAAGAGATCTGGCTCGAGATCTTGGATCTGCCTCTGACTTACTTGATCAATTTGGCAGTGCCAGGCCAGGCACTGTGGCTCACACCTGTAATCCCAGCATTTTGGGAGGCCGAGGCAGGTGGATCACCTGAGGTCAGGAGTTCGAGACCAACCTTGCCAACATGGTGAAACTCCGACTCTACTAAAAATACAAAAATTAGCCGGGTGTTGTGGTGCGCACCTGTAATCCCAGCTACTCAGGAGGCTGAGGCAGGAGAATCGCTTGAACCCAGGAGGCAGATGTTGCAGTGAGCCAAGATTGTGCCACTGCACTCCAGCCTAAGTGACAAGTGACAGAGTGAGACTCTGTCTCCAAAAAAAAAAAAAAAACGGCATTGTTGCTTAACTGTAGTCTCAGTTACCTCACATTTTTTAAAAAGGGTGTGGGGTGGAGAGAAGAGAGTATGAGAGAATCTCCACAATTCCTGGATACCAAGGATCATAAGGAGGTGCACGGACTGACTCCTTCAAGTCATCAGAGTTCCACCGAAGCCGTGGTAGCTGCTCAGAGTGTCAGCCAAGGAAGTCACCTCCTTGGGAGGAGCATTTACAGCAGAGTACAGAATCTGGAAAAGGGTTTAGATATCAATACCAATCCAACGCCCCTAGCTTGTAGATCAGGCCACTGAGGCCCAGAGGGGTGAAATGATTTGCTTTTGCCACTAAGTAGCCACTAACTTTGTCCAGGCAGGAAACCAGATCTCCTAACTCCCCTCCAGTGCTCTTGCTGTTAGCTCACTGCCTCTCATTGAAGTCAGTACATACAAACATACAACTCACACACATATACATTCCAAGAACCTCGCAATGCAAAATCATTTTAGAGTAGGGGAAGTTTGGGTTTCTCTAATGTGCCATGAGGTCTTCCACAACTACAGAAGCAAAATTGCGAAGGAGTCCCTGACGAGGCCATTTTAAACAAACACCGCAGGTACTTGAACACAGCTAACGTTTTGAACTGCAGACTTCTTTGCTTCCACTGCCATTGGAAGCCAACACGAATATCTGTTGCCAAAACGCAACCATCTACCTAACCTCGGCTCCTAAAACCTCATCGCCATCCTGGCCAAGGAGGCTGGAGTGGAGACAGAACCCTGGACCAGAAGCCGCGGCATCGGGGCTCCAGCCTCGGCGATGCGCCTGACTCGGGGGGCGGCTTCAGGCAGGTCCCGTCCGTCTGAGGGCCTCAGTTCTTCATCCGTCAAGCTGGGGTCGGACGCGCTAAGGTCTCCCGCGCCCCGACGCGAGTGACAGCGCCGCTCCCGCCCCGGAGGCAGTGCTGGGGGGAAGCCCGCTCCCGGCTCCCTCGGGCCGCCTCTGCCCGCGCCGCTCCCGCCGGCCCTCACCCGGAACCCCTTCTCCTTGTCCGCCTTGATCTCGGCGTCCAGCTGCCGCAGTGTGTGCGTGAACCCGCGGAAGAGCAGGTACTCCCGGACCAGCTCGTCAGTGCGCTCCACGGCCTCCGCCATCGCAACGCCACCGTCTTTAGGGGTGGAGCGGCAAGGGACGGAGCGACGGAGGGGCGGGGCCTGGGAGCGATGGGGCGGGGCCGGGCGCGGGCGCCGAGCACGTCACGCCGGGACAGGCCTACCAGTCGGCACGCACCAGGCGCCCCAGCCTGAGGCCCCGCCCCTCTGCTGGCGCCCCGCCCCCGACTCGCCCGAGGCCCCGCCCCTGAGCCAGTCCTACCCTGCCTGGCCGCTGGGGTCATCCTCACCCCGCCCGAGGGGTGGCGAGGGGAGGTCCTGGCGGCGCTGGCGGCGGCTTTGTCTGAATTTACTGAAAGTGGCAGCTGCCACCCAAGTCAAGCAAGACTGGACCTTAAGAAAATCCCAGGTAGTCACGAGGCGGGCAGGGGGTGCGGCGCCCTGTTAGTTGGCGTTACATCGCAGAGCTCCCAGCCCCCTGCCCTCCTCGTACAGGGAGGAAGCTAGAGCCCTTAGAGCAGAGTGACCTGCGTGAAGCCACAACCACGCGTATCCTCAGGGAGCGCTAACTCCCCTAAAGCCCTGCTTTCATTAGTAAAACGAATTGGCTACACAGCAAGATAACCAAGATGCACTGCTAGGATAGGCAAATTTCATAGGAATGTATGTACGCTGTAGTCCTGGTTTCTTGTGAAAAAAAAAAAAAAAAAAAAGGTATGTATGTGTGTATATTTTTTAAATTCAGGAGAATTATACACCAAGTTCCTATGCAGTCGGACCTCTGCATACTCTGGTTCCGCATTCGCGGATTCAGTCAACGAGGACTGAAAATATTTTTTCCAAAGTTTTAAAAATAAAAAATAGCCGGGCGCAGTGGCTCACACCTGTAATTCTAACATTTTGGGAGGCCGGAGTGGGCGGATCTCTTGGCCCCAGGAGACCAACCTGGACAACATGGCGAAACCACGTCACTAAAAACAAACAAAAAAATGCGCGGCGCAGTGGCTCACGCCTGTAATCCCAGCACTTCTGGAGGCCGAGGCGGGCGGATCACCTGAGGTCGGGAGTTCGAGACCAGCCTGACCAACATGGAGAAACCCCGTCTCTACTAAAAATACAAGATTATCCCGGCGTGGTGGAGCATGCCGGTAATCCCAACTACTCAGGAGGCTGAAGCAGGAGAATCGCTTGAGCCCAGAAGGCGGAGGTTGCAGCGAGCCAAAATCGCGCCATTGCACACCAGCCTGGGCAACAAGAGCGAAACTCTGTCTCAAAAAAAAACAAAAATTAGCCGGGCTTGGTGGTGCTGCCTGTGCTCCCAGCTACTTGGGAGCCTGAGGCAGGAGGATCGCTTGAGCCCAGGAGTTCAAGGCTGCAGTGAGCTGAGATTGCATCACTGCACTCCAGCCTGGGTGACAGAGCAGCACACCATCTCAGTTTAAAAAAAAAAAAATACCATTTTTAAAAACACAAATTAAATATAGCTTAACAACAATTTATGTAACATGTACAATGTATTCGGTATTATAAGCAATGTAGAGATTATTTAAAGTATACAGGAGGAGGTGTATAGGTTAGATGCAAATGCTAGGCCTTTTTACATCAGGGCATCCATGGATTTTGGTCTTCCAGGGAGGGTCCTAAAACCAAACCCCTGCAGATACCAAGGGACAATTGGAGTGGTTTTATCTGAGAGGTGAGACTATGAAGGACTTCTTGTTTTTAACATTGTTTTTATTGTTGAAGTTTTTACAAGGTGTACGTATTTTGTAAGTAGGAAAATAGCCAATATCTTTGAGCCTTGCTTTCTTCATCTGCAAAATGGTGACAATAGGCCGGGCGCAGTGGCTCACACATATCTGGATGTAGAGTTGGCAGAGCTGTGCAGTTCCCCAGCTCTAGGCAGAGCCACAGGCTTGGAGGCTCAGAACTCTAGAGGACTTTTGAGGCCATGGGGACCTTACTCATAAAGCTCTGAAGCAATGCTGGACGTGGTGGCTCATGCCTGTAATCCCAGCACTTTGGGAGGCCGAGGTGGGTGGATCATGAGGTCAGGAAATCGAGACCATCCTGGCTAACACGATGAAACCCTGTCTCTTACTAAAAATACAAAAAATTAGCCGGGCGTGGTAGCGGGTGCCTGTAGTCCCAGCTACTCAGGAGGCTGAGGCAGGAAAATGGCATGAACCCGGGAGGCAGAGCTTGCAGTGAGCCGAGATCGCGCCACTGCACTCCAGCCTGGGCAACAAAGCAAGACCCTGTCTCAAAAAAAAAAAAAAAAAAGGTTACATTAACACCCACCTTGCACAGTAGTAATGAAGATTTAATAAGACAGCGTAGGCCGGGCGCGGTGGCTCAAGCCTGTAATCCCAGCACTTTGGGAGGCCCAGACGGGCGGATCACGAGGTCAGAAGATCGAGACCATCCTGGCTAACACGGTGAAACCCCGTCTCTACTAAAAAATACAAAAAACTAGCCGGGCGAAGTGGTGGGCGCCTGTAGTCCCAGCTACTCGGGAGGCTGAGGCAGGAGAATGGCGTAAAACCAGGAGGCAGAGCTTGCAGTGAGCTGAGATTGCGCCACTGCACTCCAGCCTGGGTGACAGAGCGAGACTCTGTCTCAAAAGAAAAAAAGACAGTGTATGTAAAACGCTTAGCACAGTGAATGGCCTATCGGTAAAATGCAGTGAGTGTTCCCTTCTCCTTGCCTCGAATGATGTGACTTCTCGTGTTTGTCAAAATACAACTCAGAATCATTGCTGCCCCTCTGCTCCGACCCTCCAATCCTACTCTATGGAAATTCAGCTCCAAAAGGGCTGTGATCTGCACTAGAGAAAGCCAAAAAGATAGCACAGAGCAAGCCACAGCAGGACAAGACAGACCTTGTTCTGTCCTCTTTGTTTGCCCTACCTGTCTCCACAAGTGTACCCTCCAGGCAGCTAACCTTGCCTCGAGGGCAGGAAAGGAGAGTCACCACTGTGACTACTGGGAGACAAACTCCTACTTTGAGATCTCAGATCATCAAAGTGAACTTGGAAAATTTGGATGAGTTGCAACCACCAAAGCTTCCACCTACAGGAAAATTGTGAATTAGATTTCCCTAAGGGCACCTGAAGTCTGCAACCATAGATCTCACCTCTCCCACCTCCGTCTACCCTGACACCTCCCAGACCAGAGCCTGTAAAACCAGCTAAGATTAGTTTTCTGATCAATGAAAGGCAGCTCCTCAGAGCTTAAGCACAAGCCCTCTGTTCTACCGGAATGTCTTCTCCAAAATACCCACATGGATAGCTGCCTTTCCTCCTTCACGTGTTTGCTCAAATGTCACTGTCTTAGTCTTTTTGGGCTGCAATTTTTTTTTTTTTTTTTTTTTTTTTTTTTTTTTTTTTTTTTTTAGAAATGCCATGAACTGGGTGGCTTATAAGCAACAGAAACTTATTTCTCATAGTTCTGGAGGGTGGAAAGTCCAAAATCAAGGCACTAGCAGATTCATTGTCTGGTGGATGCCCACTGTCTGGTTCATAGATAGTACCAAGTTACATGCTCAGTAGAGAGCATCCATCGCCATAGCCTTTGATAGATAAATCTTTTCTGACTGTAGTCAGTTCCATAAAAAGTCATAAGCACCTCTGAAAACTGGAAATGGCCCACCATGATCCATCCAGTAATTCACAGGTTTCCTATTGATAGCCCTCATGCTTGTTGTAGGAGGTAGCCTGTGTATATGTTTTTCGCTCACTAAAAATCAGTAATACACAAGCTAAACCAGATACCCTTTTTCACTTCTCAAGTTAGTAATTTTTAAAATTTATTGCCCACTGTTGGTGAACATAAAATGAAAGGGGCATTGTCATTAAGCTTCAGAAGGAGCTACTTTTCTAGGAGTCAATTTATAAATTATCAAAACTTCCAAAATGTTTCTACTCTTTAGCCCAATGATCCCACTTAATTTCTTTAATTTCTCTTAAAGAAACAATTTTAAAATAAACT
This sequence comes from Rhinopithecus roxellana, assembly GCF_007565055.1. Classification (NCBI taxonomy): domain Eukaryota; kingdom Metazoa; phylum Chordata; class Mammalia; order Primates; family Cercopithecidae; genus Rhinopithecus; species Rhinopithecus roxellana. The sequence goes on along the minus strand of NC_044554.1, from coordinate 57,988,014 downwards.
GGAAAAAAAAAAAAAGGCTGAGCACAGTGGCTCACACCTGTAATCCTAGCACTTTGGGAGGCCCAGTTGGGAAAATCACTTGAGGCCAGAAGTTATGACCAGCCTGAGCAACATAGGGAGACCCCTTCTCTATTTTTTTAAAAAAGAAAATAAATTAATGTAAACATTAAAAATAAGATTTATGCAGAATTTTTTTTATAAGAGTACAACTTATCTTTAATAATGGAAGTTATTTACAATAGTGAAAGATATAAGTATTTAGAGGCTATAGTGAGATACCCTCCAAGATCTTGGGAATGAAGAAATTGTACTTTCCGCTGAGAGTTAAACTACAAAATCAACCTATGGTTTAGAATCCAAGGATGCAAAATCAGTGGAGGGAGAAAAGATACTAGGCACACTGGCTTTGGTTGAGGGCATTCACTTCCAAAATAAATATTATGTCAGTTGGAAGAGGTTTTAACACAGCCACATAGAAACCAGAGAGTGCCATGGGCAGGGCCCACGCTCATGTGCAACACAGCTGGCACTCATCCTATGTTCTGACCTATGGCAAGGCCATCCCTAAGATGAGAAGGTGGCACTAGACCATCCCAAAATTGGGCCCGAGAGGCATCCCACTCCCCTTTTCCTGGTACAAAGCTCACAACAAGACCATTTGTGTCCTCCAGCACTTGACTACATGGAAACATAGCATTCCAGCGTCTTCCTCCTGGTAAACTAAAAGGTAGTTTTTGATTACAGTAGTCTTCCAACGTAGGTGGAAAGGATATCATTTATGCCAGTGCTACCACGAATAGTCCCTGTGTGGCAGTTATATGTCTCATTCAGAGATTTACAAAGTGACATCATGATATCTTCCTCAGGCCCCTGTGCAATGAGGTCAGCACAAATCAGCCTTTCAGAACTTAGTCACTCCTGGGGACTACAGGAACCAGTTCCAGCAGGTCTGTTCACACTAGTTCCACATGCAGGAGTCTTTTACTGATTTCTACAAGGAGAAAGAAATCTCAAACAACCAACATGTTCAACATTAGAGGAAATCTTATACATTATGCTACATCTATCCCATGTAATATTATGCAGTTGTTAAAATTTTTGTTTTTTAAGAAAATTTAATTATTTGGAGAAATAGTTATGCTACAATGTGTTCAAAATTATGATTCACACTCTAGAAACCAATTTGGCAGTTTCTTACAAGATTAAGCATGCAAATACCATACAACCTAGTAATGACACTCAGATATTTGTCCCAGAGAAATGAAAACTTAGATTTTTACATAAAAACCTGTACACAAAGGTTTATTCATAATAGCCAAAACTGGAAACAACCCAGATGTCCTTCAACAGCATGACTCCATGTATAGAACATTTTTGAAAAGCCAGAATGTAGAGATGGAAAATAGATTAGTGAAGGCCATGAAGAGGGATGGGCACATGGGAAGGGGGTGAGGAAGGAAGGGGGTGTGATTTTTAAATGGCAACACAAAGGATCCTTGTGGCACTGGAATTGTTTTGAATCTTGACTGTGGTTATGGATGCACAAGCCTAACATGATAAATTGTAGAGAACTAAATACACACACATGTACAAGTAAAACAGGGAATTTTGAATAAGATCAGTAAATGTCAGTATCCTGGTTATTATATTGTACAAGATGTTACTATTGGAGAAAACTAAGTAAAGGGTACAATGAGATCTCTCTGAATTATTTCTTTTTTATTTTTTCCTTTTATTTTTAGTTGGCATGTAATAATTATACATATTTATGGGATATAGAGTGATATTTCTTTTCTTTTCTTTATTTATTTTTTATTTTTTTTGAGACAGAGTCTCACTCTTGCCCAGGCTAGAGTGCAATGGCACAATCTCAGCTCATTGCAACCTCTGCCTCCTGGGTTCAAGTGATTCTCCTACCTCAGCCTCCTGAGTAGCTGGGATTACACGCATGAGCCATCACGCCCAGCTAATTTTTTTTATTTTTAGTAGAGATAGGGTTTCACCATGCTGGCCAAACTGGTCTCGAACTCCTGGCCTCAAGAGATCCACCTGCCTCGGCCTCCCAAAGTGCTGGGATTACAGACATGAGCCACCGCGCCCAGCCCAGAATGATATTTCAATACACATTTACAACATGTAATGATCAAATCAGGGTAATTAGCATATCCATCACCTCAAACATTTATCATTTATTCACACTGTGAACTTTCAAAATCCTTTCTTTCCCTACGTTATTTCTTATAACTGCTTATTAATGTATAGTCTATAGTTATATCAGAATAATAAGTTTAATTTTAAAAAGTTGATACAGAATTGTAGGTGCAATACCATTGCTTTGCATATTCTTAATCATATGTACACACAAAAAATCTTAATTATTGGCTCTAGGTAGTAGAGCTGTTGGATTTTATAAGAGATTTCTGAGTTTAGGCTTTTTAATATTTTTCAAATTCCTTACCATGAACATATATTCATTTTGTAATTTATAAATATAATGAATGTAATCTTTAATCACAGCATGTTCATTTGTAATAACAACCATACCTTAGTGCCAACTCATACAAAGCTTTTATCAACTAGCCCTCCAAATCTTTTATCAACTAGCCCCCCCCCCAAACTTTTAGGCATAAATTGCTGTGAAACTAAGAATTTCCAATCCTGTACTTCTACAATTAAAATTTTGGAACCAAATATAGGACCCCACAGCTGAACTCTGGTTACCAAGTTGTGTCATTTCTCTGGCTCCCAGCAAATTAAAGACTTTGGGCCAGAAGGACCCTGAGCTTCTTTCACCCTTACAGTCCTCGGCCTCATGCTGCTACCAAGAACCTTCTGGGAACTTTGGTCTGTCTACTTAGAGATAATGAATTCTAAAGAGAGAAAATGAACCACTTTCTCTCAGGTCTCAGACTATGATCATATCTCCTTGAGAAGCAGCTCAAATTAGTGTGAGAACCTGCCACTTGCCTACCCTACCACCTTCCACCCCAGCAAAGTCTCCATTAGCTCAGGGTATCAAACCACTCATAATACTGCTAGATGGTCAGTGGTAGGAATTTGCAGGTTTATGGGCCTGTAAAATCATTCACTTTCACTGCTGAAATGATTCAAGTCTCCTAGGTTAAAAAGTAACATGGTCTTCACAAACATCAACTGGAGCACAGCATGGGAGAATTCCAACTCTGTTGCCACATTTCCTAAAAACCAAAACCATTTCTGCCTTCTGCAGTACCTGTGTGTTCTGTGTCATGGTGCATGCTAGTATGAATTCTCCCTGTTCCGACACATCATTGTCATCCTCCTCAGGGCTTCTCTTCATATCATTTTCCACTGTCTGTGAGGGGGTCACCCAGCACTTCTCTTAGGGAAACCTTCTATGTCTCCTTGTATCAGGATCTGAGTCAATGACCACATCTGGTGGATTCCACTTTCCTGTGCAGATGGCATATAAGCTAACTGTCCATCCTCAAAATTCCCGGTATCCACCTCAGATTGATGTGTGCTTGCAAGACACACACATCCACAGTTGCCTTGTTGCCAGCCCAACAGGGTAAAGAAGGGCTCCCTTTTGAGCCTTATCTGTGGGCCCCTTCCTTTGGCTGGCTTTGCCAGTACAGGAGAAAATGCCTCCCTAAGATGGGCCTCTTCAACAAAGAACCCAAAGTCAAGTTTACCTGGTCTCTGTACTGGTTCACATACTTAGTTGCTAGTCCACACCAAGGTCCACTGAGCTTAAGCAGACATATTTATATTTATTTTACACAATAATCATATGTCTGTTGGATGTAATAATAAAATATTTGGACATATTTTGTGCATCACTTTTTATTCTGTTTTTCTGGTCATTCATTTTTGTTGCATTTTATAAAAGTTTCAGTCCATATAGATTAGAAATAAGAAATAATTTTTGAAAACTTGGTCCTTCAAGACATATGATTTGGGAATTGCCAATCTGGGTGACTTGGAGGGAATGAGCCTATAGCACACGCTTTGACAAACATTACTGTCCGGGTTCATATCATCATACTGCATCCCTGGCTCAAAAAGTCAACCTCTGTCTTGAAACTCACTCTAGACCAGTGGTTTTCCCTCTGGTAGCATATTAAGATCACTAGAAAGCTTTTATTTTGTCTTTCCTTGTTGTTATTTTGTTTTTATGGTTACTGGGTTTTTTAAACAGGGTCTCTATTTGTTGCCAAGGCTAGAGTGCAGTGGTACAAACACAGCCCACTGCAGCCTTAACCTCCTGGCTCAAGCGACCCACACTCTCAGTCTCCCGAGTAGCTGAAACCACAAGTGCGTGCCACTAAACCCAGCTATTTTTTTATTTTTTGTAGAGACAGGGTCTCACCATGTTGCCCATACTGGTCTTGAACTCCTTCCACCTCAGCCTCCCAAAGTGCTAGGATTGCAGGCATGTGCCATGGCACCTGGCCAAGGGAGCTTTTAAAATACTGTTATAGAGGCCATACTCTAAATCAGTTAAATCAGGATGAGAAAGCACTTCTAGTATAGCAAATACCTCCATTAAAGTGATAAGAATGCTGTCAAAAATGCTCAAAATCAACTTTTACAAAACTCCCAAAATTAATCAAAGGCATGCAATAATCTGAGGATTATTTATTCAGCTGCATCTTGGTAAGAATGGCACACTTTTGTCATTTTAATGTACCCTATTCCCATCTCCCTCTCTGTAGCTCTGCAATAGCCTTGAAAACCAAGAAACTTACAGTAACAGTAGCTATGAAAAACAGCATCCAAGAATTCCCAAAAGGAAATAAAATGGGATTGGAATTCCCAAAAGCCTCATCTCCAGATAATTATCACTATTTGATCTTTGTGGCAGCTCCTTTAAAAGCTCCATTCTCAGGGCTTGTCTTTATTTGGCCTAAGGTTGGTCTGTAGGAACAGTCTATGGCTAGGGAATTTGTCAGAGGTAATCATTAGCAATTGTTTAACATCACAGCTGCCTGAGGCAGTGCTATCAGTGGAGGCTTACAAGAGACTGGCTAAAAACCGGAAAAAGAAAAGTGAAACTAGATCTCCATAGGGGACATCTGGACATTCATAAAGCTCCAAAATATTCCATGGGATTTAGAAGGCCACACACATGTGTACATGCCCAGACAATAACTAAGAAGGCTCTTTTCTCCTACCTCTGGCTGACTTTGAGGCTCTGTGCAAGTGACAAGTGAAGACTGGGGCAGAATTGTAAAGTGAAAGAGTATTGAAGTCATGCCCTACACAAGTGGTTGCCTTGGCAAAGGCTGGGAGGCTTATTGGTTCAAGGTATTTAGGGACGTCTCTGTCCAATCACTAGATGACCACTAAGTTAACCAAGCTTAGGTGTCTATGGCTATACATGACAAAGAATAAAGATTTTACATTGGGAGGCCGAGGCAGGTGGATCACGAGGTCAGGAGATCAAGACTCCTGGCTAATGCAGTGAAACCCCATCTCTTCTAAAAATATAAAAAATTAGCCAGGTGCAGTGGTAGGCACCTGTAGTCCCAGTTACTCAGGAGGCTGAGGCAGGAGAATGGCGTGAACCTGGGAGGTGGAGCTTGCAGCGAGCCAAGATTGCGCCACTGCACTCCAGCCTGGGCAACAGAGCAAGAGTCCGTCTCAAAGGAAAAAAAAAAAGATTTTACAAAGTTAGTCCAGGGAAGTCACTAGAATAATAGTAAGTGTATTAATCTGGTCTCACCCTGTTAATAAAGACATACGAGAGACTGGGTAATGAATAAATGAAATAAGTTTAATTGACTCACAATTCCACATGGCTGGAGAGGCCTCACAATCATGGCTGAAGGCAAATGAGGAGCAAAGTCAAATCTTACATGGCAGCAGACAAGAGAGAGCTTGTGAAAGGTAACTCCCCTTTATAAAACCATCAGATCTCGTGAGACTTATTCATTATCATAATAACAGCATGGGAAAAACCCGACCCCATGATTCAATTACCTCCCACCAAGTCCCTCCCATGACGCATGAGAATTATTGGAGCTACAATTAAAGATGAGATTTGGGTGGGGATACAGACAAACCATATCAGTAAGCAAACAAAAAGCAACAATAAACCCCAAGGAAGGGGCAGAATCTGATTTTCAGAGGTGTCACATTATATTATATAAAATATCCATTTTTGGCCAGGTGCAGTGGCTCCTGCCTGTAATCCCAGTGCTTTGGGAGGCTGAGGCAGGTGGATCACTTGGAGTCAGGAGTTTAAGACCAGCCTGGCCAACATAGTGAAACCCTGTCTCTAAGAAAAATACAAAAATTAGTTGGGTGTGGTGGCATATGCCTGTAATCCCAACTACTGGGAAGGCTGAGGCAGGAGAATCACTTGAACCCAGGAGGTGGAGGTTGCAGTGAGCCGAGATTGCACCATTGCACTCCAGCCTGGGCAATGTAGCGAGACTCCATCTCAAAAAAACAAATCCACTTTTAACAACAGAAAATTATCACAAAGAGAAAGGAAATATGGTCTGTATGCAGGAAAACAAGCTGTCCATAGAAATAGTGTTTGAGGAAGCACAGGTGTTGGACTTAACACACAACGACTTTAAATTAGCTATTATGTTCAAAGGACTAAAGGAAAGCACATCTAAAGAATTAAAAGAAAGTACAATAATGATGGCTTATCAAACAGAGAATATCAACAAAGAGATAGAAATATTCTTTTTTAAAAAAAATCAAATGGAAAATCTATAGTTGAAAAATGCAATGACTAAAGTGAAACATTCATCAGAGAGATGAAACAGCAGATTAGAACTGGCAGGAGAAACAGTAGTGAACTTGAAAATAAGTCAACTAAGAATATGTAGTTTGAGGCAAAGAAAGAAAAAATAATTAGAAAGATGGTATAGAGCCTCAGAGACTTGTGAGACATCATCAAGCACAGCAACATGTGCATAATGGTAATCCCAAAAGGAAAGTTAAAGGCTGTCAACTAAGAATTCTATATCCAGCCAAACTCTACTTCCAAAATAAAGGAAAGAATGCAACAGGAAGTATATGTGAAGAAATAATGGCCATAAACTTCTCAAATTTGATGAAAAACATTAGTCTGAACACAAAAGAATTCAACAAACTCCAAAGAGGATTAACTCAAAGAGATCTAGACCTAAAAACAGCATAATTAAACTGTTGAAAGCCAAAGATGAAGTGGAAATCTTAAAAGCAGCAAGAGAAAAGAACTTATCATATAGAAAGGAGCCTCAGTAAGATTAACAATGAACTTATCAGCAGAAATAATGGAGTTCAGAAGGCAGTAAGATGACATAATCAAAGGACTGAAAGTTAAAGGCTGTGAACTAACAATTCTATATCCAGCAAAACTATACTCCCAAGATAAAGGAAAAATGTATTTCCATATAAACAAAAATTGAGAGGATTTTTTGCTGGTAGACCTGCCCTATAAGAAAGTCCTTTAAACTGAAAAGAAAGGGCACTAGACAATAATTTGAATTCACACAAAGAAATAAGCGCTAGTAAAGGTAATTACATAGGTAAATACAAAAGACAGTAAAAATGTAGTTTGTAACTCTTTTCTTCTTATTAAAATCAGCTTATTGCATAAACCAATAATTATTGACCTATGTAATGGGCTCATAATGTATAAATATGTAATTTTTATGACACTAGTAGCAAAAAGGGGTAGCAAAGAACAGACCTATATTGGAACAAAGTTTTTACATACTATTTAAACTAAGTTAATATTATTGCAAAGTAGAGTGTTTTAAGTTAAGATGTTAATTGTAATCCCCAGAAAAACAAGTTAAAAATAATTTTAAAATATTTGATAAAGGAAACAAAGGAATTATAATGGTATAATACAAAATGTATATTTAACACACAAGAAAGCAGTAATGGAGACATAAAGAAACAAAAAGACATAAAACAAACGTAAACCAGATACTCAAATCACACATGTAAATCATACTTTCTCAGTAATAGTGTTAAATGGAAATAAACTCAGGATTCCAAACAAAAGGCAAAGATCAGTAAAATGAATAACTTTAAAAAACATGATCCAACTATATGCTGTCTACAAGAGACACGCTTTACATTCAGACATAAAGGAGTTGAAGATAAAAGGTTGCGGAGAAATATACCACACAAACATTAACCAAAGTAGAGGTGTAGTGGCTATACTAACAACACACGCACACAAAAAAAGCCCAAAAATTGTTATTAGAGGGGAAAAAAAGGACGTTTTACAATGATAAAAGGGTCAACCCATAAGGAAGATATAACAATTATAAGCACACATGCATCAAAAATATATCAGGCAAAAACTGACCAAATAGAATGGAGAAACTGGCAATTCAAGAACTGTATAATTTAATAATACACAGAACAAAAAGCCAAAAGATAAACATAGAAAATTGAAGAGCAGAACATTATAAACCAACTAGGCTCAATGTATTTCTATAGAACACTCCACCCAGTGGCAGCAGAATATACATTCTTCCCAAGTGCAGATGGAACATTAACCAGGATAGATCATGTATTAGGCCACAAAACAAGTTCCAATAAATTTTAAGAGAACTAAATCATACAAAGTATTTCTTCTCTAACCACAAAGGAATAAAGCTAGAAATCAGTAACAGAAGGAAAACTGGTAAATTCACAGAATATGTGGAAATTAAACAAAACATTGATAAACAACCAATAAGTCAAAAAGTAAATTACAAGCAAACTTACAAAAAAACTTTCAGGCCGGGTGCGGTGGCTCAAGCCTGTAATCCCAGCACTTTGGGAGGCCAAGACGGGCAGATCACGAGGTCAGGAAATCGAGACCATCCTGGCTAACACGGTGAAACCCCGTCTCTACTGAAAAAAAAAAAAAATACAAAAAAACTAGCCAGGCGAGGTGGCAGGCACCTGTAGTCCCAGCTACTCGGGAGGCTGAGGCAGGAGAATGGCGTAAACCCAGGAGGCGGAGCTTGCAGTGAGCTGAGATCCGGCCACTGCACTCCAGCCTGGGCGACAGAGCGAGACTCCGTCTCAAAAAAAAAAAAAAAAACTTTCAGATGAATGCAAATACAAAAGCAACATACCAAAACTTATGGGATACAGAGAAAGCAATGCACAGAGGGAAATTTATAGCTATAAACAACTATACTGAAAAAGAAGAAAGATCTAAAATTAGTAACCTAACTTCACACTTTAAGGAACTAGAAAAGCAAGAGCAAACTAAACGCAAAACTAGAAGGAAGGAAATAATAAAGATAAGAACAGAGATAAATGAAATAGATAATAGAAAAACAATAGAGAAAACCAATGAAACCAAAAGGCATTTTTTTTTTTTAAAAAGATCAACAAAATTGACAAATCTTAGGTAGACTGATTATAAAATGGAGAGAGGTAAACAACTAAAATTAGAAAGTGGGAGCATTTCTACCAACCCTATAGAAAAAGGATTATAAGGGATACTATAAACAATTGTATACTGACAACTTAGATAACCACAATGATATGAATAAATTCCTAAAAACACAAATTACCAAAAGTGATTGAAGAAGAAATAAAAACTTTGAATAGACCTATAATAAGTAAAGAGATTGAATCCACAATCGAAGCCAGGACCAGATGGCTTCACTAATGAATTCTACTAAATATTTTAAAAAGAATTAAAATCAGCCAGGCGCGTGGCTCACACCAGTAATCCCAACACTTCGGGAGCCCGAGGCGGGTGGATCACGAGGTCAGGAGATTGAAACCATCCTGGCTAACATGGTGAAACCCCGTATCTTCTAAAAAATACAAAACATTAGCCAGGCGTGGCGGTGGGCGCCTGTAGTCCCAGCTACTCGGGAGGCTGAGTCAGGAGAATGGCGTGAATCCAGGAGGTGGAGTGTGCAGTGAGCTGAGATCGGGCCACTGCATTCCAGCCTGGGCAACAGAGTGAGACTCCTTCTCAAAAAAAAAAAAAAAGAATTTAAATCAATCCTTCTCAAACTCTTCCACAAAATGGAAGAGCTACAGCTTTCTAGATAATTTTATGAGGCCAGAATTAGCCTGATACAAAGTCCAGACAAAGAAAACACAAAGAAAGAAAACTATAGATCAAAATCCCATGATGAACATAGAATGAAAAAGTCCTCAACAAAGTACTATCAAACTGAATCCAACAGCATATTATAAGGGTTATACACTGTGACCAATTGGGATTTATCCCAGGAATGCAAGAGTGGTTCAACATAAGAAAATCAATCAACGTAAGACACCATATTAATAGAACCAAAAAAATCTTCAATTTATGAAAAGAATTCTCAATTGAGGCAGAAAAAAAATTTGACAAAATCCAACACACTCTCATGATAAAAACACTAAATAATACTAGGAATAGAAAAGAATGCCTTCTACATAATAAAGAACGCTTGTGGAAAACCCACAGTTAACATATTCAATAATTAAAGACTGAAAACTTTCTTAAGATCAGGAACCAAACAAGAATGCCTAATTTTATGGCTGTTATTGAACATTGTGCTATAAGTTCTAGCTGGAGCAATTAGGCAAGAAAAAGAAATGAAGCATCCAAATTGGAAAGAAAGAAGTAAAATTATCTCTATTCACAGATGACATGATCCTATATATAGAAAATATGAAAGAATCCACAAAATAAACTACTAGAGTTAATAATGAATTCCGTAGAGTTGCAAAGTGTAAGATCACCATGCAAACATCAGTTGTGTTTCTATATACCAGTAATAAACAATATGAAAAAGAACTCCATTTACAAAAGTATTTAAAAGAATAAAATACCTAAGAATGAATTTAGCCAAGAGAATGATATGTACTTTGAAAACTATGCAACATTGCTGAAAGAAATTAAAGAAGGCCTAGGCCGGGCGCGGTGGCTCAAGCCTGTAATCCCAGCACTTTGGGAGGCCGAGACGGGCGGATCACGAGGTCAGGAGATCGAGACCATCCTGGCTAACACGGTGAAACCCCGTCTCTACTAAAAAAATACATAAAACTAGCCGGGTGAGGTGGCAGGCGCCTGTAGTCCCAGCTACTCGGGAGGCTGAGGCAGGAGAATGGTGTAAATCCGGGAGGCGGAGCTTGCAGTGAGCTGAGATCCGGCCACTGCACTCCAGCCTGGGCGACAGAGCGAGACTCCGTCTCAAAAAAAACAAAACAAAACAAAAAAAATAAATAAATAAAGAAGGCCTAAATAAATAGGATAGCCCAGGTTCATAGACCAGGAGACTTCCTGTTGTTAAGATGGCAATACTGTACAAATTGGCCAAAAGATTCAAGACAATCCCCAACAATTTCCAATGCCTTTTTTCAGTAATGAAGAACCCAATCCTCAAATTCATGTGTGATTGTGGGGACTCCAAATGCCAAAATAATCCTGAAAAATAACAAAGTTGCAGGACTCACACATACCAATATCAAAACTTACTACAAAGCTACAGTAATCAAAACATTTTGGTACAAACATTGTGGATAGATGCACAGGACCATGAAATTGAATTGAGGATTCAGAAATAAATATATTAATCTATGACCAGTTGATTTCAGACACAGGTGCCAAGACCGTTTAATGGAGAAAGAATTGTCTCTTCAACAAGTGGCACTGGAACAACTGGATATCCACATGCAAAAGAATAAAGTTGGACCCTAGCTCACACCATATACAAAAATTAACTCAAAATAGATTGTAGAAATAAATATAAGAGCTAAAATTATAAAACTTTTCAACAAAAAATATAGAAGTAAATACAGAAGTAAATCTTTCTGACCTTGAGTTAGGCCACAGCATATTAGATATTATACCAAAAGCATGAACAACATAAGAAAAAAATAGATAAATTAGACTTCATCAAAATTAAAAATTTTTGTGCCTCAAAGGTCACCGTCAATAAAGTGAAAAAACAACCCACAGAAAGGAAGAAAATATTTGCAAATTTTATAACTAATAAGTGACTTGTATTCAGAATATATAAAGAACTCTTAACACAACAATTTTATTGATTTTCAATGACAAACCAATTTAAAAATGAACAAAGGATTTAAATAAATATTTCTCCAAGGAAGGTACAAATGGTCAACATGCACATGAAAAGATGCTCAACATCATTCATCATTAGACAAATGCAAACCCAAACCACAATGAGATACCACTTTAAGCACACTACAATGGTTATAATAAACAGGACAGTAACAAGTGTCAGCATTAATGTGGAGAAATTGGAATCCTTGTACGTCGCTGGTAGGAAGGTGAAATGATCAGCTGCTTTGGAAAACAGTTTGGTGGCTCCTTAAACAATTAAACATAAAGTTTCCAAGTGACCCAGCAATTCCATTTATATGTGTACAACCAAGAAAATTGAAAACATGTCCTCACAAAAATGTGCACATGAATAATCGTAGAAACATTATTTAGAATAGCCAAAAAGTAGAAATAACCCAAGAATGGATAAACAAAATCCATACAAAGAACTGTTATTTGGCCACACACACACTGAAAAAATGAGGCACTGATACATGCTACAACATGGAATCTTGAAAACCTTATGCTAAGCAAAGAAGCCAGACTCAAGAGGCCAGATTGTATAGTCTCTTTTACGTGTATGATCCCGTTTTTATGAAATGCCCAGAACAGGCATAGCCACAGAAACATAAAGTAGACTAGAGGCTACAAATGACTGAATGGTAGGGCAATGGCAGGGCAGGGATGGGGAGGGACTGCTAATGCGAGTGGGCTCTCTTTTTGGTGTGATGAAAATGTTCTAAAATTAGACAGTGATGATAGTTGCAAAACTCCATGAGCATACTAACAGTCACTGAATTGTACAGTTTAAAAGGGTGAATTTTATGGTGTCAATTCTTTCTCAATAAAGCTGTTATTGAAATGTTGTAGCGTCTTTCACCTATCAGATGGACCAGTCCTAAAATCATGACAATACACAGTACTGATGAGGGTATGGTTAAGTAGGTACGACGTATGCTGAGGGTGGTAGTATGAATTGGTACAGCTTCTTTCAGGAGTAATTGTACAGTTTCTACCAATATTTACAATGCATCTACCCTTTGATTTAGCATTTTCAATTTTTGCAATATGAAATATTGGTACATATAGGTAGGTAAAATATTTGGTAGATTTACAGGCAGATCTGTAAGAATGATCTGTAAGATAAACTGATGGATTGACAAAATTCTAATAAGGTCTGTTTAGTTAATAATATTGCACCAATGTTAATTTCTTGATTACGATAATTATATCATAGTTAGATAAGTGATATTAGGGAAAGCTGGGTAAAGGGTATATAGGCACTCTAATATTTTTGCACTTTTTTTTCCTAATTTGAAATTATTCCAAAATAAAAAGTCATTAAAAAGAAGATATATTATTAGGTGAAAATGCAAGGTGAAGAACAGTAAGTATTCAGTGTACCATTTGAGTAAAAGTAATGAGGCACATAAACATATATTCATTTGTATGGGTATAGACTATTTCTAAATAGTTAAATGTGGTTGCCACTAGCAGGGTGCAGTGGCTCACGCCTGTAATCCCAGCACTTTGGTAGGCTGAGGCGGGTGGACCGCCTGAGGTCAGGAGTTCAAGACCAGCCTGGTCAACATGGCAAAACCCTGTGTCTACTAAAAATACAAAAATTAGCCAGGCGTGGTGGTGTGCACCTGTAATCCCAGCTGCTCAGGAGGCTGAGACAGGAGAATCACTTGAACTCAGGAGGTGGAGGTTGCAGTGAGCTGAGATCGTACCACTGTGCTCCAGCCCGGGCTACAGAGCGAGACTCCGTCTCAAAAAAAAAAAAAAAAAAAAAAAAAAAAAAGAAGAAAGAGAAAGAAAAAGAAAAAAGAGTGGTTGCCTCTGTGGTGACAGGAAGACTGGAGTAGAAAGGATCCTTGATCATTCAGGATTCCACCAGAGAAACAGAGCCAGTAGGAGAGAGAGAGAGATTTGTTATAAGAAATTGGCTTACATGATTGAGGGAGCATTCACTAGGCAAGTCTGAAATCCACAGGGAGGGTGATCAGGAGGGGTAAGCTGAAAACTCTCAGACAGGAGCTGATGCTGCAGTCCACAGGCCAAATTTCCTTTTTCTCAGCTCTGCTTTTAAGGCATTTCAACCAATTAGATCGAGCCTACCCAGACTATCTAGGGTAACCCACTTTAGTTTAAATCACCTGATAGTAGACATTAATCACAACTACAAATTACCTTCACAGCAACACCTAGATCAGTGTTTGATGAATAACTGAGTACCATAGCTTAGCCAATTGATACATAAAACTATCACCAGGACTTAAAAGTTACAGTGCACTATCTTATTCTGCTTGAACTTTTTTATAACCATGTGTGCGTATTGCTTTTTCTATTAAGAGCAGTGTTATTAGTCCATTCTCACACTGCTTAAAAGAACTACTTGAGATTGGGTAATTTATAAAGAAAAGAGGTTTAATTGACTCACAGTTCCACAGGTTGCACAGGAGGCACAGCTGGGGAGGCCTCAGGAAATTTAAATCATGGCAGAAGGGTGAAGGGGAAGCAAGAACATCTTCACATGGCAGCAGGAGAGAAAGAGAGAGAGAGAGAGAAAAGAAGAAGAAGAGGAAGAAGAAGAAAGAAGAAGAAGAAGAAGAGGAGGAGGAGGAGGAGGAGGAGGAAAGTGCTACACACTTTTCAAACAACCAGATCTCATGAGAACTCACTGTCATGAGAACAGCAAGGGCAAAGTCCACCCCCATGATCCAATCACCTCCTACCAGGTCCCTCCCACAATACTGAGGATTACAATTCAACATGAGATTTAGGTGGGGACACAGAGTCAAACCATATCAAGCAGCTACATCAATGTTCCAAAAAGAAAAAAGTAGAGAAAGTGTTAGTGCTCTCTGGCCACGGAGGTCATGATATCCTTCTCTCAGGCAGCCATCTCTCTCCTCATCCTGTCTCTCTGCTTCAAGGTCTATATTTACCATCATTATCTGTCTGTTTCAAAGGACACATCTCCATTTTGCATCTTCTTAACCATTTGCAATTTTTTCAATCCCTCACTTTCAAGGAGAGTGGCCAGAGTTTATAAAGCTGTCTTCATCCTCTTAACCAGTTAAATGGCCCCCTCCATCAAGAGAGAACCCTTGACCTCACCCCAACTCCCAAGTCAGGCTATGTGAAGTTGGTCTGTTTATTTCTCATCTACTACCTGGAATGTTGTGGTGAAGAAAGAGAGCCCAAGCTCCCATGGACCACAACTGAGAGAATCCGCATCAGTCCTGATGGTAGGAGACAGAAGAGAAAATAATACGGAGGTGAAAAGGGGCGATCCCCATGACTCCTCTATTTATAATGAAGTGGAGCCACTGGACCCAAGGTACAATGCACAGTGGAATTAAATAAGACTGTCCCTCTTGGATAACCATCAACGTGGGCTGAGGCCTGGGGTAACCACTGCCCTCTCATGAAAATCTTTAGCTGCGTTTGGGCCGCTTACCCTCTCTTACCCTCTGAGAAAATACATGAAGTCCCCCATGCCCTCGACACTCACGGTGACTGATCTACTCTAACTTTTGCTAAGAAGGGTGACCTTCACCTGTCTTGCAGCTGTGGTGGTTATTCAAACCCTGCCATAGTCTATGCTGGAAACCAAGATATTAGTTTGGAACAGGTGAAAAGGAAACGTAATGGATCCGTCTCTCAGACATGAAGCAAGCAAGCCTCATTTCTCAACCCCATTTGACTGCCCATGCGGTGGCCAAGACTGCCCCAGTAGGCTCTTGGAGTTGCTAAGGAGCTGCCTCAACATCAGACCATGTAGTTTCCATGTTCCTGATCCTACGTCCTTGAACTATTGAACCCTCTGGTTCCAAGGACTCGTTCCTACTCCACACACCACCCCACCCAAGAAACTAAACTCTCTCTTTCATCCCAAAGTAGCCCAACATTAGGATGGCCCAATATTCTTATATAATCAAGAAAGAAGTGAATCTCATCACATATGCAAATCCTGTGTCCTTCTGAAAAATAACTAAACCGAGTGGTATAAAAACTGTAAAGGTCATTCCCTAAAAGGAAACAAAATAAATTCCAACATGAATTAGAGAAAAATATAATGAAATAGATGACTATAGTGCACTGAAATACTTATTGACTTAGTATCTCTAGCTTAAAGTACCATCTAAATTGAGCACATTTGAGGATCTACAACCAATTTTATCCACAAAAGAAACAATCTAACTTTCACAGCAATAGTTTGCCCATTTTGATGGTGAAACATTAAGAGGCCCATGTATTTTCTCAGTGAATCTCAAGCACAATAGGTTAGGTCTATTAACTGAGTGAATGAAAGCAGGCTTTAATCTTTATAGCGAAATAAATTGTGACTCCCTATAGCAGAAGTTCCCTGTTGAACCACTGAGCAGCTAACACTAAGAACGTACTTTTATTCGCAAGTTTCAACCTTCTTTATCAGTATTTCTACAGATCTTTCTACATTTTGAAGCACTTCCACTTATACATTAAACCCTTAAAATAGAAACTCCAAAAGCAGTCCCTTGGAAGTTGCTGCTGAGTTGTGATGAGCGTATGAGTCTTTGGGAATTTTCACTATGGAGGTCTAGGGAGGGTGGGGACTCTCATCCTGGGACGTGTCTTGATGGGATCATACATCTGCCCTCCTATAACAGGAAGTGCCCAGCCATACTGACCCAGCAATGCTCCCCATAAAGGAGTTTGCTGTATCCACAGGGTCCCTTGGAAGCCAATGTCTAGCCCCATGCAAAGGACACGGTGAGCAAAAGCCTATCTAGGATTGTGTCTCAGGTTCATCTTGGCAGAAGTGCTGGGAGTCCCTGCCTGCAGTCAGAGAGTGCACCCCTCTGTTGTGTCTCTGCCTTTTTCCTTCTTCCCTGGGAGCCACTGTCTGAAGACCTTAGCTCAAAACTGAGGGTTTTTTGTTCTAAAAATTACAAAATCTTGCATATTTCTCTCTCGTCTAAGGTAGTTGATATTTAAGGGTCTAAATGCCCCCCCAAGGGGGCATGGAGTGCACAGGACTGGAGAGAAGATCTTGAGCAAGTCCTTGGCCCTCTCTGAGTGTGGGGAGAAGACTCTTCACAGGGTTGTCCATGAGGATTCTGAGCACAGTAAAGTCTCAGTGTAGGATTCATCACTCTCATTTTGTTTGGAGGATAAAAAGATAATACAGCCCGAGGTCCTTGCCTTTTATTTCATGAAATAGATAGACACTAACAAGGAGAACAAATTCAGAGGGCTATTCCTCCAACCAGAAAGTTAGGCCCAGAGGCACAAAAAGGGGTGGCCATCCAGAGTTGGTGTGAATGCAGGGATCTTGGAAGGCTTCCTGGGTGTTGAGCTGGATCTGCAAGGAGGGCATGTACTCCAAATGGGAGAAAAGGAGATTATTTCCATAGACATAGATCCATAGACAGGATCTATGCCACTGTGCAGGAGGAATTTCAGGGCAGGATCTATGTTGCTGGGGGAGTATTTCAGAGAAGGATCTATGTTATTGTAGGGGGAGGGCATTTCTGGACAGGATCTATGTTCCTGTGGTGGGGAGGGGGTGTACTTTAAGGCAAAAGTTTTGCTACTGGGAGGAAGGGGTCAAGGTCAGAGGGTGGTGGTGTGTGTGGATGTTACCAGGGATAACTAATCATATCCAGAGCTATTGAGAGGCCACCAGGAGGCCCCCAGTGTTCATGGGCAGAGCTTTCTGCCGTGTAGCTATGGGGAAGATTGAAGTGGACAAGATCCTCATTTTCAATCAAGAAGTAAGGCTGCGGCAGGTAAGTAAGCTTCTTAGTAACTTTCCACCCAGGACTACATTTTTTCTGGGTGCACATCTGCTTGTGTGTGTGGCAGTGGTTGGGGTGGGAGGTGGGGTGACTACATGAAAAATTGCAGCAGGTCAGAGGTCAGTTTCCAAACCACTCTGTGTCATCTTGGTGTAAGGATAAGGCTCCCCAAGACAGAGCTTCACAAACTCCTAGGTCCCCAGCAACACTGCAGGTAGTGCTGGTGGTGGGCAGGCCCGAGAGAGAAGTCAGGGAGTGGGGGTGGAGTGGGACAGTGACAAGCACCTTAAAGCCCTCAGTGACCCTAGATCAAGGGCTGCATGAGAGCCAGAAGGGTGGCAGCCGACCCAAGCAGAATTTTGGAGTGAAATTAACATTTTAAATTTTCCTAGAAATGCCTGTCTCTACAAAAAATTAAAAATTAGCATGGCGTGGGGGTGCAGGCCTGCAGTCCCAGCTACTCGGGAGGCTGATGCAGGAGAATCGCTTGAGCCCGGGAATTCGAGGCTGCAGTGAGGCTGCAGTGCACTCCAACCTGGGTGACAGAACCAGAACCTGTCTCAAAAAAAAAAAAAAAAAAAAAAATGCTAGAAAGTGAGAATGAGAATTGACCCTTACTGGAAGGTTTTTATGTTTTTATGTGACAGTTTCTTTATGTGTGGGACACCATCTCACTGACGTCAAACTTCCTGAGTGTCTAAGCCTGCCCGGTTCCCTATTGCGTGCTTTCCGTAGGGGCTTGTTGATAGCCCTCTCATTCCCTGCGAGGTGGATTCTAATCCAGAATCCCCTGCTACGCCTGCTAAGCGTGTGACCCCTGTTTCACCCCTGCCTCAGGAGTGAAGAAGTTCACCCATCAGATGGCAGCAAGGGGGCGCCTGGGCGGAGCCATGCTTCTTGCACCGTGCACCGGCCCTGAGTCAGGCACTTCGAGGGGCTTGGTCCTGCATCTGCTACCAAATGTGCAGAGACTCGCTGGTACCCCCACCAGTGTCAACCAGCTATAGTGGGATCATGAGCATCACGAAATATTTCAGGATATAAGGATACAAGCAAAAAGAAGCCTAAACGAAAGTACATCTATATTTGGGGAGGAAAAATGATTTGTTTTTTTCCAAACTGAAAGAATACCTACTTCCTACTGCCCAGAGTGAACCCCTTTTCTCTTTTATTCTTGATATTTTAATCTGAGCTATTAAAGGTGCCTTCTCTGCATCCCGTTTTCTCCCCATCCTCTATTTCTTCCTGCCTTATTTTAAACGTTATTCCCCTCTCTCCTTTTTATGCGTCTATTTCCTTCATGCCGTTTTCTCATGTTTTTGCTTGAGACAGCGAGCCTGGTATTTTGATTCCCTCATCTAAGGGGTTTTCCCTAACCCTCAGGACAACCCTGTAAGCTGGTGGCATTGCCCCATTTGAGGAATGAGAAAACTGGGGCTCAATGCCAGGTGAGTGGAACCAGCTAGAGGGCATCTACTTAGTCCTCCGACGGCACATGAAGGCTGTGTGGCGCCCCCGAGCTGATGACTAACGCGGGGGTCCCCTCCCTGACCCCTCGCGACCCTGCGAGGTGAGAGTCAGCCCCGCCCCTCCCTCTTCTCAGTCCTTTTTCTGTCGCCTTCGAACAACTTGTAACACTGTTTCTTCCACTGCCCATACGCCCATTGGCCCGTCACTGCGCATCTCCATTGGCTGTGGCGGCCGGGGACAGAGCCGCGATTGGTCTCCACCCCTGTAACGAGGTGCCAGGTCTGTTTTCTGACCCAGGCAGGAGCCGCGATCCCCACTCCAGCACACGAGGCCGGGTGACTGCTGTCCCGGGAGTGGGGACGTCGCGTGCACCGCCAGCGAGTAAGTATCCTTTGAACGCTCCTCTCCAGAAAGGTGCCCTTGGGCATATGAGTGTTTATGTAGACGCGAATGAATTCAATGCAGTGGAGCCAAACAGGTGAACTTTTAGCGTGAGGTTCACAAGAGCCTTTGTATCCGTCTTCGTGGATACCTATATTTTTGAGAGTGATTCTGGATGATGATGATGAT